>NW_027527145.1:2187635-2227109 GCF_008692635.1 Crocuta crocuta
AGGGCGGGGGAGACGCGCCGCCCGGAGTCCCCAGGCCACGTCCTGCGCCCTGCCCGGATCCCCGGGGCTGTTTTCAGGAGTTGAGAAGAAGCCACGTCTTCAGGTTCTTGTGGGTTCGAAACTTGACCAAACCGCAGAGAGCAACAAAGGGAAGGAGAGCCCGGGCGCCTCGAAGCTTGAGCAGAGGCCGGGCGGCGGCGCCCGACGCGCGCGGGACCCCCTCCCCGCCTCTCCGTGCACTCATCGCGTCTCTCTCTCTCCCTCTGACCCTAGTCCTGGAAGGGATGGAGGAGGCCGGGCCCGACTGCGCCCTGGCGTTCGCCGAGGCCCAGAGATGGGTGGAGGTGAGTGCCTTTACCCTCTCCCGCACGAGTTTGCGGCGGGGCCGCTCCCGCCGATCTGCGCCGCAGCCTCTTCCCCGGACCTGTGCCGATGCGTGGCAGCCGGTCGGCTCTGCAGTTTGCGGGACTTTGCAAGTCCTGCTTCTCTAATCTTGTAACGTCCAGCTGAGCTTAGTGCAGCCCTCCCCACGACGGCCTCGCTGGCTTCCCCAGAGCTCCTCTGCTGGGGCTCAGGGCAGAGCCGAGCGCTCGTGCTCTCGGGTTTGGGGACCGCGCATCCTTGGGAGCCAGACCACGTCAGCACCAGGGCAGAGCCGGCCCCGGGTCCTCCGGAGCGGTTCTCAGCGGCGGTTACTGTGCGGATGCCCGCACTTACCTGCACAGTGTAGTTAGTGTGTGTTGTGTGGGAGGGAGGGTGGACGACGTTATACACTTCGGTCGCACCCGGAGAGATGTTTTCTCGCGGGTGGCATCTGGGGTCCTGGTTTTTACTCATTCAAAGTCTCCTGAGGTCACTTAAGGATTGCTACTTTCCCAGGTGTGCCTTAGGGACAAGATCTTCCATTCTTCCCACCACCCGTCGAAATGGAGATTGTCTCTGGGGGTTTCTTTGTCAACGCCTAAGGTTACACTTATCTGTAAAAAGTTAACACCAGGACTTCTACCCGCTATTCTACTGGATGAAAACGATGACTTTTTAAATGATGCTAAGGCAGCCTTCAGAGCAGATGTGAACCAGGAACCACTGCTTGTTAGAAAATTGTTGGCTACCCCCGCCTTGCAGTTATTTAGGAGTTATAGATGCCACGTGCTGGCTTACTCAAGGTATTTACAAATGCAAATTAGGTTTAAAGATTATTCCAGCGGAAAAAAACAGGATATTTAGGAATTCCCAAAGCACACAATGTTTAAAAAGAATTCATTTGTCCTTGAGAAACCAAATGTATATATGTGGGGAAAGAGGAGAATAAACTTTCGGTGTTACATTTCTAACAGTAAATAAAGGAATGTGAAATGTGAGTAGTGTTACCCACTAGACAGTAGGGGGGTCAAGAAATTAGCTATTGGTGTTCTTTTTTGGACCGAAACTTTGAGCTAATCTGAAGGTGATTTAGAAACGTGGGGTGGGGGAAGGTGTGAGGGGAGGGTATGCAGAGGTTGAGAGAAGAATAAACAGTTTATTTTGAATTGAAATGAGAGTGGGAAAATTCCAGCACTGCAATGAAGAGAAATGACTTCCCTCATTCATAAACTTTGAAAGGCCAGGGCATCCAAAGGTAATTTTCCATTAGTAGGATTTGTTCTTCATAATTTTAGAAAAGAAATTAAAGTTGCCTTTCGTTTTTGAGCGTTGGGGATGGAGGGAAAGAGAAGGGAAGAAATATGAGGACACTTTTTGGTTATACCTGGCTCCTAATGCAGAGTTTGTACCTTCGTGCTCTGTATTTGCTTCAGAAAATCTACGAATATGGATGGTTTCACACTTTTCTTGTTTAGTGTACCGATTTGTGAAATCTAAAAGATTCCCTGTTTGTTTTACCTTGCTCATGACAGACAGTGTAGGCTTTCTGCAAGAAATTTGCATCTAACAAACTGGAGGGAAGTGTGTTGCAGTAAAAGATATCATAGTGCATGATGCATGTGCTCATCTTCCCACTCTCGTCCATCCCCTCTAAACGTGTTTTGTTCATCTTTAGCAGAGAGAAAATTTTTCTAAAGGCTTTGCCATATCATTATAGTTAATGAAATGAACATTCAAATAATTTTTCCACCTTACTGCTATTGGGAGCGAGGCAGTGTGCTCATTGAAGATAAGTGAATAGTTGACATATTCATGTGCACTTTGGGCATTCAAAGTGACAGCAGTGCTTACTGTTAGGTTTATTTTATTTCTCTAGTGAGTGTCCCAATTTATTTGTCTTTTTGGCTTCTCTTTTACAACTAAAGCACATATTTTAAAATATCATTCTTGCCAAAAGAAGCAGAATGGATGACTCCTTTGTTGCCACAATCGCCTCTTAACTCTGAGAACCCCTAATTTAAAGATAAAATATCAATTCCAAAGTGTTTTATAACATATTTTGGAATGTGAAGAAGATTATCATGTAAGTCTTTCTCCTGCATGCTCATATGCTTGCTCCATTTTCCCTTCCATATTGTTCTCCACATATATTGAGGCATAAAGTATGCTTTGTTGTCTTTATTCTCAGCTGCAGCTTTGACTAACCCAAGGTCAAGAAACACCAGTAACCTCATAAAATTGTGAGTGACGGCCAGTGTCCGTGTTACTATGTTCTTGTCATTTCCATTCTCTGTGATGTTGGATAGTTAATGTATTATTCCCACAACCAGTTAAAGTTTTATTTATTTTATTTTGAGAGGGGAAGGTGAAAAGGTGGGTCAAGGGCCAGTGATTGTTATTCTACCAATTAAAATTTTATGGCTATTTTAAATTGTGCTTAAATGGTTAGGGGTGTATGTATTCTTTCGGTTAGTTTAATATTTCAATTTAAAGCAAATGTAGGAATGTGCACTCTTTAATCCAAGATAATGATATTGGATTATTATCTGGTTGGAAATGCTGTTTGGAATATTAATAATGTAGCAGAGCTGGTTTATGATTAAACACTGGTTTAAAACCAAATAACATAATAGTTTAAAGGCAAAGGCAGAGAGGAAGCTTGACTCCAGCAAGGTCATGGAGTAGGTGATGAAGTAGAAAATGCTGGCCAGACCCTCTAATTTTAAACTTTTTCTGGAGTAACTCCTAATTTTCTATACCTACTAATTGCCTCTGTCTCTCTGTTTTGGGGCATTAAAAAGTCTTCTTAGTGAACAGACAAAATACCAGTGCCATTGAAAACTGGGTATATTACTCATTGCATTGGTTGGTGACCAGTTTCCAATCTGTGGGTTAATGTTGCCCTTTAGGTTGAAGTTTATATACAGTAGTAATTTTCATGGCTGGAACAGAGCAGACTAATGTAATTCACCACCTCTTTGCTTACCTGTGCATCCTGTTATCTCTGAGTTTGATTCTTTCAGTATCACCGTCATCTCGTAGAAGGACCTAAGGATGCCAAGGTGAGCTCATTGCCAGACTTGGCACCAGAATATGACTCCTTCCTCAGTCCCTCCCCTGCTCATGCTATGTCTCTCCCTCCCTCCCTCCCTCCCTCTCTCTCTCTCTCTCTCTCAAAAATAAACATTTAAAAAACTTTTTAAATTGTAATTGTTAAGAAGCAATTCTTCTTATACTAGCTGTTGCAGCTAAAATTATTTTTCAAAATAAAAATCTGATTTTGTTCTTTCTTTTAGGGGGACTCATGAAAAGATTTCATTTACTTTTTCTGATTTTTTATTTGTTAAAAATGTTTATTTTTGAGAGAGAGAGAGAGAGAGAATGTGCAAGCGAGGGGAGGGGCAGAGAGAGAGGAAAGAGAGAATTCCAAGCAGGCTCTGCATTGACCTGAGATCCTGACCTGAGCTGAAATCAAGAGTCACTTAACCAAATGGCCACCCAGGCGTCGTCCCAAGATTTTAAAGTCCGCCATTTTTTCATTGCACTGAAGCATACCACAGTGTTTATAGCTTTTTACAATCTCGTCTATGCCTGTATATCTACTTTTTAAAAATCTTTTCTCCATAACTGTTTGCCTGGTACCAGGTAGCATAGAGATTAACAGCACTGTTTTGTACACTACATACCCAGTACTTATTTGTCTTATAATTGGAAATTCATACCTTTTGACCACTTCATCCAAATCGTGATAACTGTGGTTAACATGGCTGTATGGTATATTTGAAAATTGCTAAGAGAATAGATCCTAAAATTTCTCATTGCAAGGAAAAAGCTGTTTTTGTAATTATATTGTAACTTACTGTGGCAAGCATTTTGCAATATATGTATGTGAAGTCATTATGTGGTATACTTTAAACTTATACCGAACTCTGTGACAATTATATCTCAGTGAGATTGGGGGGGATAAAGGAAACAAATCCTCACAGTTGTGGGAGCAAATCATGGTTCAAGTCCTAGTTCTGCTACTTAATTAAACCTGCTAGGTCTCTGTCTTCTTCCTTGACCTCCCATAGTGTCTGTGTCAGTTAAGTGACATGCTGACCACAAAGAATCAGCGGTCCCCAATCCTTGCTTGAGTTTTCCCACACGCAGGAAGCTGTTTACTCCCCTCCAGGCTGTCCTGTGTGGAATATACCTTATTCCCTGTTTAAAAAGGAAGGAGAAGGTAAAAGGAGCCAGTTAGTCTCTTACTTGTATAGCTAATATCCATTACTCCTCTTTAGTCCTCCATGCTTGGCCAAAAATCAGCCTTTATGTAGGGTCTTTTCTGAACCCACCACACCTGCACTCTACCCATCCCTTCCTCTCCTCTATTCCTCATGGAGATCTCCCGTTTTGCACTCTGTGGTGTAATTCTATCCATCTTTCCATGTTAGATTATAAGCTAACAGAGCAAGAACAATACCTTTTTAAAAATAATTAGTTTTGAGACAGAGAGTGAGCAAGGGAGGGGCAGAGAGACAGGGAGACACAGAATCTGAAGCAGGCTTCAGGCTCTGAGCTGTCAGCACAGGGCCCGATACGGGGCTTGAACTCACAAACTGCGAGATCATGACCCGCGCCAAAGTCAGGTGCTTACCGACTGAGCCACCCAGGCGCCCCAGGAATATTTTCTTTATTTCAGGAATTTGGCATGGTTCCTGGTAAATGCTTGTTGAATGGAAGTATAATCTGAAGGCTATAGCTTTAACCAAATTTAAAAATAAGGTTTTAAGGACCAGAACTTTTTTTCTTCTCCCAGCGGATACTTGCTTCAGTGTCTAGAGCTGAGTTCATTCTTAGGCAGTCAGTTGCTTGGTCAGGACCAGCTACAAGATATGCCTTCATCTGGGGGGCCGTGTGTACTTGCCTGTTTACCTAGCATTTTCTCTTCTGCTCCAGTCCAGCTCCTGAGTCATGGCACTCTCTTCCTGCCTTCTGATTAATGCTTTCCCTTGTGGGGACTTGCATTCAGTCATTTTGTTACCCAGAAAATGTCTATGGTGTGCTTACTCTGTACTGGGCACTTGCTGGGCTTATTGATTCAAATGCCACATTCTTAGCCTCTTTCCTGGACCCTCCAGACAGAGGCATGCCCCACAAGGGGCAACACACAGACACGCCCAGCAACACTGCCAGGTAAGAGCCGTAGTAGTCGAGATTTGCACAATTTGTAGTGATGGCCTTAGGAGGCCGCTGCGAGTCTGGGGACTCAGGCAGGCTCGCAGAGAGGCAGCATTTCCATCAAGCTGCAGTGGGGCTGACACACTTGCCCACTATGTGACTTTATAACTTGTTGTAAGAGCTTGAAGTCCTATGCAGCACAACTGTTAGGAGTTGCTGAGAGTAGTTTATTTTTACTCAGGAAATCTTTACATGCAGAGAAATGCACCAGTTTTAAGTGTACAGTTGTAGGACTTTTGCCAAATATTTACACCCATGTAACCAGAAATTCAATCAACTTATAGCACATTTTTGTCACTCAACAACGTTCCCTTCCAGAAGGGCACATGAGTCTCTATCTCTTATAGGCAACTGTCCTTTTGATTTCTAGCATCTTCGATTTCTTAGGGTAGTTTTGAACAGCTGAGCAGTATCATGATTGGCCCTTTGTTCCTTTTTTCTTCATGTAGCATTTTACTCTTTCTTGAACACAATATCTATATTTGGAAAATAAAAAATTCCACGACAGGATGGATGATGGCAAGAGATGAGTGTACTCACAAAATCCTCTTGAGAAGGAACTGATTCATACAAATAGAAACCGGGGCTGGGATGCCATTAGAATAGCCTGCCTCCAAGCGGTATAAGCACACACATGTCTTGACATTTCCTGGGCAACTAGGAGGATTCCAGTACAGTGTTATTCTGGATCTTTTCAATGTACCTGTGTACCGGAAGCTAGAAATAGGCATCTTCTTAACATGAGGGGAAATGCAAGAACTTGTACCTTTAGTAAAAGGGAATGTCCTCGAACCAGTCCGAGAAGTGGACTCACTGGGTCAAAGGTAATGAATGATTTTTTGGTTCTTGACACATCACCACGTTACCCTGTGAAAGCTTTGTGCTAGTTTGCAACCACGAGTAGAGGTTGATACCTTCTGGTATATCTAAGTGAATATATTAATGCTGTCCACATTCTGGCCAGAGGTGGAAATTGTCATTTGTGTTTTTCCTCTAAAGAAATGGATGAAAGATGCATGTTGTTCTCCACCTTATCAGATCCCTGGTGATGCTAGACATTTATCTAACAGATGATTCGTGGGGTTTCCTCTGGTGAGAAAGGATTCTGGCTCCTCTACATGCTGTCACAAAAGGCGCAGAGGGCCCCTGGCCTGGCATAGCACATCCCCAAGGTCATGGGCATGGTAGGGGTCCTTAACGAAGCGTCTCCTGAGTTGTCCTGTTTTTCTTTTGGGCTGTTTGGAGATAGACCTTCTGGAATTCTCAACAAAATTATGAACTGAAGGGTGGAGCAATTGTCCATTTTGAGGAAGTGGAACACCTCAGTATTTCTTCAGCCATTGATAAAACACAGACATCCTGAAGCTTCTCTCAGGCTGAGAGAGGAATAACATCCCGGGTGTGTGGCAGGGAGCGTGCTGCTTCGTTCAGTTCATTTGGGTCTCATCCTTGCATGCAGTGCTCCATGGGCTCGCTCTCTGGATGTGAAGAGTGCTTTGGCTAGTCAGGGACTCCTGTGGAGACTAACTGGCTCCTTTTACCTCCTCCCTCACTTTCAGACTGCTGGTGAACAGAACAGCATTCGAGTTAAAAGTACTCATTTTGAGAATGTTAATTAAGAAAAACAAAGCAACATTAATAAATTTGTCCAACCTTTTTAGGAGAAAACAGATGTAGGAAGACCATGTCATCGATCACCATCTGCAGACCGAGTTGTTTCTGTTGTTCTGTACCCTGTAATTCCTGGCAAAAAGTTCTCAAATGCTTGTTGAAGGAATGACTGTTTTGTGTCCTATCAAAAGATTGGCTTATTTAATTAATGCTTGCAGATCTCCTTAAAACTGTTAACTGTCAAAAAGTGTATTAGGGCTTGAGGAAAGTGATAAAATATGTGTACCTCTACTTTTTAGCTTCTGAAGGTAATTATTATTATTATTATTTAACACTTCTGATGTATTAAAAGCTGTTAATAAGGACAAGAGTTGTCATCGCATTATGCACAACTTTGGGAACAAAGATTTAATACACTCAATCTGCCACTTTGCTCTAAGTAGATGAGCATTAGCAAATTTTACAGATGAATCACGACACAGTCCCATAAAAGCCTTTCCAAGGATTGTAAAATCCTCCCTGATAAGGTGCTCGAAGACTGGTTCTCATGTCTGTACAGGAGCACCTGCTTCGTGCTTGAGTGCATTAGACAATGGTGCACAGCAGTCAACATTACGTCTGTCTTTAAGGACAGTGCAGATTGTTATAAGGACAGAGGTTAGAAAACTTCTCTATGGGTTCAAAGAACAGCGCGAGTAATAACTGTTTGGGTACAGTGAGACTTTGGTATCAAGTATTTTGAAGATGTGTCTATAAACAAAGTGCTGTCCCATGCCAGAATCCACTGACTTGAATAGGCTGCGAAAGTTTTACAAGAAAGGTGAGTAACCGACAGTTAAAGCAACTAGTACTTTTTTCTACATGTGCAAGACATGGGGCTAAGTGTATTATCCCTGGATACCTTAAGAGTGAAGGACTCTTAGGACCAAGGGTGTCTTCTCCAATGAGGAAAAAGAAGAGTGAGAAGTCAAATAATTTTTTCTGGGAAACATTAGAACTAGTAAGTGGTGGTTGGGGATTTGAACCCAGGCAATTTGACTCCACAGCCTGGCCTCTTAATCACTATACTCTACTGTCTCAGAGCAGCCCTGGTCAGACCGTAGGCTCTCAGTGCTCATTCTGTCTCAGGCTGTAAGTTAGCTATGTTCTGTTTTCATACTAGAAAACAGCTTCTGTCTTGTGATTTTGGTGCCTGGAAAGCCCATGATGATCAAATATTTTATAAACTATAGTATTGTTGATAGATGTTCTTGAACAATTGCAGACTTTAGATTTATGCATTCTGCTAGATCTACATGACTATATTAACGCTCAGTAAACCATTTAAAGTGGTATCAAAGGGAAGCATGTTTATATGATGACATTGAATTATACTTTGAGCTACAATAGGAGATAGATTGTATTTAATTAGTTTCTTCTATAAGATTATTTACAAAAAGAATTTCTTTTTTTTTTAATGTTTATTTTGAGAGAGAGAGAGAGAGAAAGGGAGCATGTGTATGAACGTGTATAAGCTGTGGAAGGGCAGAGACAGAGGAAGAGAGAGAATCCCATGCAGGCTTCTCACTGTCAGCACAAAGCCCGTCATGGGGCTCAATCTCATGATTTGTGAGATCATGACCTGAACTGAAATGAAGAGTCAGACGCTTAACCAACTGAGCCACTCCAGCACCCCCAGAAGTATCAATTTCTTATTGACCTACATTTCAATAGTCCATGGCATACCAGAAATTGTACACTGTTATTGTACAGTGCTTTAAAATACATGTCATGTTTTTAATGATGATACTTTCTAGTTAGTGTAAGTACTCAAGCAAAGACCATGATCAAAAATTTTTCTCTTCTTGACTTGGTTGAGATTTGATCTAGATGTCTGGTCCAGATCTAGGAAGGAGAGATCTTGTTTTGTTACACCACCATTTCATAATATTCAGGGAAGGGCACTCATTGCCATCCTTATTATAAACTTTGATTCTGGAATTCTTCCTCACTAGAGTTTAAAGTCTTTCATTCTACCAGAGGAAGGACAAAATAAGCAAATATTTCACCTTTACTTCCTGAGTGGCGTTTAATCAATTTGGAACTTCCCATATTATCCAAAGAAAATATTGTCAATCTATCAAAAACATTAGACACAGTCACATCTTCCTTCTTGAAACATTTCCTTCAACTCTTGTCTGGATTTTTCTCCCATTTTACTTAATGTTCCTGATCTTCCTTTGCTCAGTCCTCCAAATTACTTGATCAGTAAGTATTAGGGTATCCCTGGGTTCATCTTCCCGTTTCTTCTCTGTCTGTAATCTCTCCCTGGCAGATATGATCAAATCCATAGCTTTATATACCTTCTATATGCTGATGACTTCCTTTTTAGATTTCTGGCACTGACAGTGTCTCCCTTTTCCTCCCTCCCTGCCCTGTGTGTGTGACACACACACACACACACACACATAAATGTACACTCAAGATTTCCAATTGTAGGTCAAATAGGCATATCCCACTTTGTTCCAAACAAAACTCTGAGTTCCTTCCCCTTCCTATCACCTACCTACTCATCTCCTCAATGTTTTCCATCTTTGTACCTGGCACCACTGTCAGCCCATTTGCTTAGGTCCCCAGCTTTGAAGTCAGTATTGACTCCTCTTTTTATCACACTCCACATCCACATCTAGTTGTAGAAAGATTCAGTTAGCTGTATCTTCAAATATATTCAGAATCTGACCACTTCTTACCATACCCACCATCCTCCCTACTTCAAGTATAACAGCCAGATTCCTTTTTAAAAGTGTTAACTAGAAATAAGACATACAAATGGCCAACAGATTGAAAAGGTGCTTAGCATCAATGGTCATCAGGGAGATGCAAATCAAAACTGTGATGAGATCTCACTTTACACCAGTCAAAATGGCTAGACCCAAAAAGACAAGAAATAATAAATGTTGGTGAGGATGTGGAGAAAAAGGAACCCTCATGCACTGGTCTTGGGAATGCAAATTGGTGCAGTCACTGTGGAAAACAATATGGAGGTTCCTCAAAAAATTGAAAGTAGAATTACCATATCATCCAGTAATACCGTTACTGGGTATTTAGCCAAAGAAAACAAAAACACTGTTTGGAAAAGATGTATGCACCCCTATGTTTATTGTAGCCTTATTTACAATAACCACACTATGCAAGCAACCCAAATATCCACCAGTAGATGAATTAAAAAAGAAGATGTGGCATACACACAATGGAATATTATACAGCCATAAAAATAATGAAATCTTGTCATTTGCAACAACATAGATGGACTTAGAAGGTATAATGTTAAGTGAAGTAAATCAGAGAAAAGCACATACTGTATGATTTCACTCATATAGAATTTAAGAAATAAAATGAACAAAGAGACAAACAACAAAAGTCCTGACTCCTCTTAAATACGGAGAACAGACTTCTTGTGCCAGGGAGAAGGCTGAATGGGGGAAATGGGGGAAATAGGTGAAGAGAAACAAGAGTATACTTAATGTGATGAACCCTGAATAGTGCAGGGGTTATAACACTAAAGCTAATATAACACTGTATGTTAATTATACTTCAATAAATAAAAAGTAAACCAGAGATTGTATTTCCAACTCTTCCCTCACCTCCCCCTACAATGGCTGTCTATTACATTTTGAATAAGATCTTCATTTTTTATTAAAAATATCTTTTTTAATGTTTATTTATTTTAGAGTGAGAGCAAGAGAGAGAGAGAAGGGGAGGGTCAGAGAGAGAAGGATACACAGAATCCAAAGCAGGCTCTGGTCTGACAGCCCAAAGCCCAATGTGGGGCTTGAACCCACAAACCAGGAAATCTTTTTTTTTTTTTTTTTTAATTTTTAATGTTTTATTTATTTGTGAGAGAGAGAGAGGCAGTGTGAGCAGGGGAGGATCAGAGAAAGAGGGAGATACAGAATCTGAAACAGGCTCCAGGCTTTGAGTTAGCTATCAGCACAGAGCCCGACGTGGGGTCTGAACCCACGAACTGCGAGATCATGACCTGAGCCAAAGCTGGACGCCCAACCAACTGAGCCACCCAGGCGCACCCAGGAAACCCTGACCTGAGCCCAAGTTGGACACTCAACAGACTGAGCCACCCAGGTGCCCCAAGTCTACATTTTTAAACCATGGTCTGTAGAGTCATGCAAGATCTGTTCCCTACTTGCCTATCACTCTGTCTTCCCATGCTCTAGTCATACTGGCTCCTCCTATTCCTCAGATGTGCAGAGGTTTTTATTTTCGGGCTGTGTGTTGCTGTTCCTCCTGCATGAATATGTTTCTTTCACTTATTCAGGTCTCAGCTCAAATGAAACCTCCTCCTCTGTCTCCTCCCCTTCCTCCCTGTAAAATAACATCTTTGTCACTCCATACTCAAATTTCGTAGCACTTACCATTTACTTTTATAGGCTGTATTTTTTGGTTCGGCTGTTATTCTCACTAGAGTCTTTAAGTGCCTTACGTGCAAGGGCTTACCTTGTTTTCAAGCCTTAAATAGTGCCAGGTATTTGGTAGACACCAATCAATATTTGCTGGATAACTAAATGGATGAATCAACAAATGTCTTTTAATTCTTTATACCTGACATGTTGTTGACCCTGTGATTTGATGGATTTTCTCTCTGTGCTTCACTTCACTGAATAAGACAAGTGGTTTTTTGTTTTCTTTTCTCCAACTTCAGTTCTGTTTTGAGCAAGTTTAAAGCTAGGTTTTAAAAAAAAGTAAGTTTGAAGCATGGGAAATTGACTTTGTTCAGCCGATTGTAAAGATGCCTAAAGGTTAGCAAGTATTATCATAAGATAAAACAGGACGTTTGAAGATGAGCTGTCTGAGCTGAATGTCCTCACTGGGAGCAGTACGTTAGCAGGCAACTTTGGGGCGTTGGTCATAAAAAAGGTCTAACAACTCACTGATTTGTATCCTCTAGCTTGAGTAGGAACCCAGGGTCTAATTTGAGACAAAGAAGCGTAACTCAACTTTACCGTTTTTAGAAATAAATGAAAATAATTAAAAGAAGTTGAGAAGAGGAATGTTTCCTCCCCTGCCCCACTCCAACACCAGAGGTCTGCCTCATATTATCAAAACGCTGTAATTTTTGTTTGTTTGTTTTTAGGAATCATTTTGAAATGACACATAAAACTGAGAAGTGGAAGCTTTCCAAAGAGCTTTTTTTCAGAAATAGAGGAAAGGGAAGCTGAAACTCATTGTCTGTTTTGATACAAACTGACTTTTTCTTAACATTTTTAAAAAATTATTCCTCCTAAGTGTTCTATGAATTATGTAACATTGTTCTTTTTATAATTATAATTTTCTGGGGGGGGCACCTGGTAGGCTCGGTCAGTTAATTGTCTGAGTCTTGATCTCAGGGTTGTGACTTCAAGCCCTGCATTGGGTTCCGTGCTGGCTGTGAAGCCTATATTAAAAAATAAATAAATAAATTATAAAGAATTATAAATGTATTTTTTTAACAGAAAAAGATTAGTGAAGTGGTTTCTTTCATGACACCACATGGCCAATAGACTCAGTATTTGAAGTTAGGTTTTTTTTCGAAGGGAAACACTCAAGGTGAACCACTTCATTCACCTTCCCCTGTTTCCTTCCGTTACAGTTGTGCACGCGGTTTTGGCACATACATACCCTTTTGTGCGATAAGTTATTCCATGTGTCCGCCTCTGTCTCTCTTTTTTAGTATTTCAAGATTGGAGCTAAGTTAAAAAGCATAGGAAAGTTCTCAGGCTTAATATAAAATGTGTAAATTCACAGTATGATGTGAACAACTTCCTGCTGTTGGAAGGGGATGGGTTTAGAGGCAGGTGTGTGTGGAGAGGAGGGACAGGCAAGGGTATGTGCCATGGTGGTTCTTTCTGGGGCTTGCCCTGATAGGGAGGAGATAATCCCAGGACATCATGGGAATAAATGTGACCATGTTAGACAGCAAAGCTGCAGGGACTTTGAGGATAGGAAGAGCATTTGGAGGCTAATAGAGAAGGTCCTTCTTGAGCTTGAGCAGAAGAAAGATGATGGTGGAAATTAAGGTGGAGGGCATTGGAGCTAGATGGAGATGGTGCTAACATGAGCCAGGGCCCATAGGATTGTCCCGTTGGGGTCCACTGGTTGTGGAAGGTGCTTATGCGAAGGTAGTGAGAATTACAGGACACATTTGTGGATACAGACTTTGAGGTTTTTTTTGAAATGCTACATCAGGTGATGGTGGAATTCCAGGGACAGAATGGGTCAGTGGAGGGGAAAGACCGTATCACATAGAGGAGCAAGGACTGAACCTTGGGATATGTCTTCTGTTACGTGGAAAGGAAGCAGAAAGGGAGGTCATATTCAAAAAGCTAGGCAGAAAACCAGGAATGTGTTAGAAATCTTAAGGAAACATTGGTTTCCTGAAAGATAGAAAGGAAGAGGAGTATCAATAGTGTTCCGGATTAGAAGAAGTGACCATGGGAAAAGAAAGTGGGAACAAAGGGCATTGAATCTGACAAGACTCTCACTTGTTGAAAGTATAGCTGGAGCATGTTAGTGTGGGAAACAAATGAAGCTTCAGAAAATCCTTCTGGAAAGTCTTAGTGTAGGGGCCCGGTCACCACGAGAGAAGAGGTAGGAAGGGCTACCAAGAAACCAACATTCTGTCAAACAAGCTATTAACTCGTGTTAGCAAAACCATCCCTTAACCGCAGGTGAAATTATTGGATATTCAGAGGTACAGAGCCTTCGTATTTAGGGTAAGTATGTTGCCAGACAACGGGTCTGAAGGAATCATTGTGGTCTGCCATGTAAAGTACTCTTAGTGTGTTGAACAAATCAGGAATTCACTTTAATCTTCTGAATTAAATTTCCTCTTTCATCAACTGGGAAAATATCTCTTCTGTCCCCAGGGAATTTTAGCTGACAATAATTTGAAGATATTTTGTTTTTAATGTTTAGAGAAAGGTATCTTCATAGCTTTGATTTAGTAACTCTAAGAAAATTAAAATCATGTTAATCTGAAAACAGACAGTAATCAGAAAGGAAATAAAATGCTTCTCTTAAATAGAGACACGAAGGAGTTATCATGCAGATGAAAGTTTTCGGAATGCTGTGCCTTAGTTTCTTCTCTGTGTTCCAGCACAGCATAGTGGCAAGATGACAGGGTGTGGGGCAGTGCTGGCTACGCGTAGCTGGCATATGGCCATGTGTGACTGTGGACAGGACATAAAGCTTCTCTAAGCCTAAATTCCTAGAACTATAAAGTGAGGATTGCACGGTGGTGAAAGGTTTAGGAAAAAAAAGACATTGAATGTGCATAAGCAGTCAACAAATGGTAGGTGCCCATATTATTATTATTCTACTTGTGTCTGTATATAATCAGAAATGATGACCGAATGATGACATTTTTTGCCTTTCCTAAAATGACTTATTTTCAAAAAAAAGTTTTTAGTGTTTATTTTTGAAAGAGAGACAGAGTGTGAGCAGGGTGGGGAGGGGCAGAGAGAGAGGGAGACACAGAATCTGAAGCAGCCTCCAGGATCTGAGCTTTCAGCATAGAGCCCAACGTGGAGCTTGAACCCATGAACCATGAGATCATGACATGAGCCGAAGTCTGATGCTCAACCAACTGAGCCACCCAGGAACCCCTATTTTTAAGGATATGTGTGTGTCCCAAAATGCGCTTAGATAACTTGCTGTTTTTTCTAACCTCTGATTTGTAAATGTGGGTTTTTATTGAACCCTTTTTATATGTTCTTAAACTGTGATACTCCTTTATGGGAACTTGAGGTTGGAATGAACAAATGCCTCAAAAGTAATGAATTCTGCATCTTTATGGTACTTCTGTCATTGTCTTCTCTCTGGGAATCTACATGTGCATTTTAGCCATTTTAGCACCTCTTTGCTATTGATTCTGTCAGTGGACTAATAAATCTAAGGCTAGTCAACTTGCCTGAGACTTTACAAGTTGGAGAGTTATGTATTTATTGCACTGTTGAAAACACTGCCATATGTTCTTATACTCCCTGCTCCCTTCCACTTAGCTCCTGTCTATTTGAAGTTCCAGATTTGGCAGCAGGACATGTAGATTCCACACATGAAGCTGCCTCCTCTCATATAATTTTTTTTTCAAGTCTCCACCCATTTCTGTTATCTCAATTATTCTTAATGCTTTACTTTTTCATGTTGTGTGTGTGTGTGTGTGTGTGTCTGTATGTCTGTCTTTGAGTCATTTATTAATTTAGTTTTCCTGCTGTACTCCATTTGGAAGACGCACTTGTGAGATCTTTCCAAGGACCTTTTATGCTGTCTTACTAAAAAGGAACCTAATGAACTATTTTAGTGAAGAGAAGCTTTTATAGTTTCCATGAAGAAAGGAAATACAGTTTTAGGTGTTTTATTCAAAGGATAAAGTTTATACTGCCTGTGTTTAAGCCAATTTGCAAACATTTTTAGACTTGGAAAATTTAAGTCCTAAAAGGTATGAGTTGCCAAATAGCTGATACTTTTGAAATTTAGCCTCAGATCTGGTAAAAGACTGTGGTTGACAGTCACACTGCAATTTACAGTAATCCTTTTTGTGTAAGGAAATGAATCTACTTTGACTTAATACATTCCAGATGAGTTGCTGGCTCCTTGATTATTACCAAATCATTTAAAATTCAGGTTTCATTTTTCACTCTTGTTAACAGCAAGCCTCTCTGTCCTCATCATGGCCAATGTGATGTTAAAATCCTTTGCAAAACCAAAATAATTGCATTTTGGGTGAGTCATTTTGGGACACAAGCTAATGATGTGACCAGTGACTCTGCTTTTGGCATGATTAGAAAGTGTCGAGCATCTATGCTTGTGGCTAGTCCAGGCCGTAAGGAGATCAGGGTGAAGACCCATAAGGAAATTCTGCTAGTGGCACAAAGAAGAACTTTCTTGGAATGCCAGCTAAATATTTCTAGTTATTTTTCATCAGTCACCATTATCTTCAAGGGAGTCTGGAAAATGTTTTTAGCTGGGCATCTCACTGCCTCCAATAATACGGGATTTCTGTTACTATTGAAGGACAGGTTGACAATGTTGGGTTGGCAGTGAAGTCCCTCTCACATGTATTTGCTGATTTGTTCCTTTCTTGTCACATTTTGCTTTGTTATGATGGCAATCCAGTGTCTTGCTCTCTGAAGATACTATGTTATAGTTTTTTCCTCTTATTCCCTTCACGGTCTCTGTCTTTCCGAAGTCCCTCTTCTGTTTTTCCTGTTCGGCTTTGGTTTCTTTTAAGCTGGAACTTTCTTTTAAACCTCTGATGATCACTGTCTACCAATTTCTGTATATGGAACTGTGTTTATCATTACCCCTCCCTACATGAAAGACTTGTTGCCTCCAGATTCTGAGTCTTTTCTGCGGAAACTTGCCTGCTTTGCTTTTGCAGCATCTCTTCACCTGTCCTAAAGTTGAAATATCCCCCATAAGACCTCTTCATCTACTTTCCATCTTCCAAAAGTTTGTTCAAATTTTTCTTTTACTTTTTAGAGTCTCTTTGTTCTTGTGAGTTAATACCTCAAGTTTCTGTGCTGTCATCTTGGTGAGATTTTGGGAGACAAAGGAAAGAAATGCATAAACAGTTTATTGTGTTTAACCAGACAGAAGTCCTATGTGTGTGTGTATTTGATGAGCATCATGGAATGAAAGAGCAGAGAAACATGGATTCAATAAAGATTACAATTATTGCTGAGACAAGTTTCAGCAAGTTTATTTTACACAAGTAAAATAAATGCCAACTCATTTAAATAAAAAGCCTACCTTATTATAAATTTTAATTGAGAGGGCTTATATAAATCTTAAATCCACACACTGTAATGAGGCAAAATTTAAATCACAAAGGGATAGTGAATACAGGGCAAGCAGAAAATGAACAGAAGAAAGATAAGCTAACGCCATCGATGGGTTAGAATTTCTGCTCTATGTTGCATTACCCACTAGTAGTGGGTCATCAATTTCATGTTTCTAGCCGTCACTTCAGAGATGGAGTCATGTTCTCCCCCGTGCCTTCCCCAGCCTGGCTGTCTCACACTCTCCTTTTCTTGGAGGGCAGGTTGTGGGGGAGAAAATGAACAGTGACTAGCACATAATAGCTGTTCAATAAATGAATTTCTTTTCTTAAACTTCCAAAAAAAAAAAAAAACCCCAACCAAACAAAATTTTGTCTTTCAAAAAAAAAAAAAGGAAGTTAACATATATTGAGTACCTATGTTCCAGTCACTTCTAACAACCACATTCTACAGAAAAGAAAGCTGAAGATCAGGAAGCCTTCATAACCTGCCCAAGGAGGAATGAGCTACTTGCCAAGACTCTGGCTTCAGTCCCCCCGTTACTTCCTCCCTATCAGTTGCTTCCGAGGACGTTCCTTCTGTGAATGCATCCCTGAAAGAGAACGGCACTTTACTTGCCAGTTACCTGTCTTTGCTACAGGCTTCCTTTTGAGGGTCTTTTTTTTTTTTTTTTTTTTTTTTTTTTTTTTTTTTTTTTGGGGGGGGGTGGGGGNTGCTTATTTTTGAGGGGGGGAGAGAGAGAGGGCATGCACACACGTGCAAGTGGGGGATGGGCAGAGAGAGAGACACAGAATCCAAAGCAGGCTCCAGGCTCTGAGCTGTCAGCACAGAGCCCAACGTGGGGCTTGAACCCATGAGCCGAAGTCCGACTCTTAACCAACTGAGCCACCCAGGGGCCCTGACTTTCTTTTTTTAGTTAATAGAACTTTAATCTTTTATTTTTCCAGTTTTTATATTTTCCAGTTTTGAGATATAATTGACATATAACTTTATTAGTTGAAAGTGTGTAAAATAATATGTGTATATATTGTGAAATGATGATCACAGTGTTTAGTTAACATCCATCATGTCACATAGTTACACACCATTTCTTTTTGTGTCGAGAACTTTTAAGATGTATTCTCTTAGCTTTCAAATATCCAATATATTATTATGCTAACAATCGTTATTAAGTATAATCATCATGCTATATATATTATGCTACAAGCTTCTTGAGAACAGGTGCCTACTACCCAAGACTGTGCCTGAAGTTTGGATGATGGCCCAGGAGAAATTTCTTGAAAGAAAAAATGTTGAATGAATTCAGTGCTTTATATGTACTATATGTTCTTATTGAATGAGACCTGAGCCTTAGATAGTGACTTAGACGTGTAGCTTCTGGAAGGAAGAAATGCTGGACGAGACAAACAAAGCCATCGGTATAACTGGAAGCAGTCTGTAATGGCTCTGGTGTTTTGTGACTTCAGGGATTATAGTCTACTCTCTGACGACAGATCCTAATAAATAGTTTTCTGTTATTCTCGTGAATTTAGGTCTGTAATTCTGGCATCATTAGTCAACAGATCATTCACAGCCTAGCACTGGAAATGTAAGGTGTTTATGTATTACTCAGGTACAAACTTAGGTGAGATTGTACGAATTACTTAATATATAGTGATCTTAATTTGTTTAATTACCATCTCACATCCTTTTCTGTAACTCCTTTTGTTGCATTTAGGCTTTCTACTGCTCTTCTCCAAATCTTTTCGTGTTTTCTATCCCTAGGTAGTTTTGCTCTGTGGTGGATATTTTTTTTTTTTTTTTTGGGGCCTCTTTTNGTGCTATTTTTTTTTTTAAGTTCATGGGATATATACATAGTTACAAAAAAAAACAAACCTGCAGGTAGGTGGTTATTTTTCTTTGTCTCCTTGTTGCAGCTCAGGTCCTGTTCTGGGCCATCTTATGTGCGGGAGGCTCCGTGGTATCTGTCCATGTGGCGGGCAGTGGTCTGCAGGCTGGTTCTTGTTCTCTCTGGAAACACCAACAGGAAGCACCTCTGCTCCTGGGTCTCTTTATGCTCTTCTGCCCTCACGTGGAGGGGTCACATCCCTACTGGCTCTCATCCTGGGGCCACGGAAACCGACACTGTTATTCCCTTGGGGATTCACTGCTGTTTGTGCATCGCTTCTTCCTAGAAGGCACTGAGGTCACAGGCTCTCCGACTGGTGGTCCCCCGTTCTCTCCTCCTGAAAGGGGAGTGTCCTGTGACAGCTCTCGTTTCCTCTCTGGGGGCCCTGTTTCTTGCCTGTAATGATGAATGCAGGGGAGATAGAGGGCTTGGATTTAAATCTGAGAAAGAAAGGAAGGCTGTCTTTAATATACTACCACTTCCTGGTGTATGTAAAAATATTTTAGGCTTTCTCTAGCTGCACTATTAATATTTATAATGTTTTTGACCATTTATCCAGCAATTCAGAATGGTTATTAACCTTTGGGATATATTTACAATTTTTTTTTAATTTCAGCATATTTTAATGCATAAAGATGTTTTTATATTTCAAAACCTAGACTGTAACATTCTGTCTTAAATTATGACTTTGGAATGAACGGAGGCGTCTTTTGTATACTGAGGGATTGTCCTAGTTAGGGTTTCTGAGAAGCCGTGTTTAGCCTGTGGTCAGTAGACTATAGAACATTTATAGTTAGAGCCAGTGGAGAGAAACCCCAGCCAACAAAATTTATTTGGACGTAAAATATGGGTTCTTGGAAACATTATAGAGGTTGGGTTGGCTGTAAAAAAGCTTAGTTCAGGACGGGGACACCGGCAGGATGAGGACCTGCCCTGTGAAGATTAGACTTCAGGATCCTCCTTTTCTCTGCCCTTCTTGAGTCAATAGTCTACACAGGAGCCCAGCAATACTCTTTAATATGATATTGTCCTGGGTGAATCTTGGACCTAAGTGATAGTCATATTCTTCTGGAGTATTGGTTCTCACCTGGGGGTGATTTTGTCCCCTGGCTGATGTTTTGAAATGTCTGGAGACGTTTTGCTGTGGTACGAAGTGCCCCCGACTCCTCGTAGGCAGAGATTAGGGATTCTGCGAACCATCGTAGAGTGCACACGGCCCGAATATCAAAGATTTATCAGGCTTCAAATGCCAGTAGTGCAGAAGTTGAGCAATCCTGTTCTTGAGTCTAGACTTTTCCCCCAAATGTTTTTTGGTGCAATATATTTTTTAAAAAAATTTGAAAAAGCATTTATTTATTTATTTATTTATTTTGAGAGAGAGAGGGAGAGATTCTCTATTTGTGTGTCTGTCTGTTGCTGTACCAGTATCACTGTGTTTTTTTAAAATTTTAGTTGACTTTGAGCTATGTCAAATATTAGTATGAAACCCTTCTTTCTGCTGTATTTCAAAGTTGATTTAGCTTATTTGTAAACTTGAGTTTTTTTCATACAAACTGTGGAATTCGTTTAGAGGGTCTTTCCAGTAATCCCGGAAGTATATGCTTGAAATTGCCTGAGTTCCTAGATGAGTTTGGGGGAGAATTGGCATCTTTACAGCTTTATCCCATCTGTGAACAGGGTTATTTCTTTATTTATTCTAGTCTTTTAACATATCCCCTTAATATGTTTTTAAAATTATGAATAAAGTCCTTATTCTCAGGTTAAATCTAGGAACTTCATAGTTTCTTGCTGCTCTGTGTGGCATTTGATTCAATGACATCTTCTAATTTAATGGTTAGTGTTGATGAATATGACTAGAAAGTTTATCTTCAATTTGGAAATTCAACTCTCCCATTGATTTTTCTCTGCACATAGTCACATCATCCTCAAATAATGACAGCTTTATCTCTTTCCCTCCAATCTTGCATATTATTTTTCTTTTTACATTGGTCAGAACCCATAGCATGATATGGTATCTTTGACTTAGTCTTGTCTTAATAGGAATGCAAAGAAAGTTCCTTTTTTCTACTATTTTGTGTGCTCCAGTTTGGGGTATATATCATTAAAAATCATTTGAGCTCTTTCTTCTATGTCTGGCTTTGAGAGTATCATAATCACATGTGGAATTTCATCACATACATTTTTGGCATCTTTTAAAGTTATGTGTTTTTTTTCCGCTTTAATTCATTTATGTGGTGAAATACACTGATAGATGTTCTAATGTTAAGCTAACCTTGCTTACTTGGAATAAATCCTTTGTGATGATTTAAAAAAATACTCTGTTAACTTTTTTACTTGATATTTTTCTAAGATTTTTCTCATTTATATTCTTAAGGAATTAGCCCTGCACTTTTCTTTTTTGGGTTCAATATTTGGAATCAAGATTTTATTAGCCTCATAAAAATGAATTCTGCTGCTGCTTCTCTTATTCTGTCGTGTGTGAAAACATTTAAGTATGGGTTTATTTTAGGGAAGAACTGATTAAAAATTTATTTCTTCTTGCATTTATTTTGGTATTTCATATGATCTCAGAAATCTATCCATTCTGTTTAGATTTTCAAAGTATAGTTGATAGTTTATAATGTTCTTGTAGAAAAAAACTCTGTGTATTCATTGCAAACAATGTTTATCATGTATTACTGAGCACTTACTGTATTCCAGACAGTAATCAGTGAGGACACAGCAACAAACAGGTAGATCAAGGTCCCTAGCCTCATGGGACTTACATTATGGGGAGGGAAATAAAAAATAAACAAGATGACTTTTATTAAATCTTTATTTTCTTGCCCCATTTCAGTCTGCCTTTTGCTCATTGTAGTCTTTTTTTTTTTTTTAAACTCACCACACCATACAGGAGTATGTGGATGGTGGATGTCATTGGGCATTTCAAGAACAAGTTTTGGTTTTGTCTCCTTTTTTTGGTGTGCATGCAGAGAATTCATTGTGTCTGCCCTTCTCTCTGATATCAATCTTCCCTTTTGTTTCTTGTCTTTTCCCCTGGCATTTTCCAGCTTCTTAAATGGGTGGTGAATGGGTGCAGCGCCTTAAGGCATTGCCCTGAGAGACTCCCTGCATCTTGCCCCTTCTCACCTCTCAATGTCTTTTTTCTTACTATACTTGGTTTCTTCACATCTCTGCTCACCAGTCAGGTAGGAGCATCCTGGTCTCAGAGATTGTAGAGGAGGTCATGTGCTGTACCGTGATAAAAGGTGCCTTTATTCCTAAATATTGCTCCATTAGTTTGTCATGGTTCCTCCTCCTGAGTAGTAGAAGTGTTTTAAGCCTTGTCAGAGTTAGAGGTGGGGAGTAGAATTGGCTGATAGCAGTTACTTTGCCAATGGAATTTAGAATGTTGGTGAGAAGTGTGGAGTCCCATGAAGAGAGTTAATTAATGCAAGGCTATGGCCTTTTTACACACTTGTATTTTCATATTTAGTCTTCTCACTGTGCACTTTTAAAAAATTTATCTTAGAGAGAGAGAGAGAATGAGGGGGGAAGGGGCAGAGAGAGAGAGAGAGAGAGAGAGGATCCCAAACAGACCCTGCATTGTCAGCACAGAGCCCTACAAGGGACTCAATCTCATGAACTGTGAGATCATGACCTGAGCCCAAATCAAGCATCAGTCACTTAACTAACTAAGCCACCCAGGCGCCCCCTCGCTGTGCACTTATTCTAAGAAGTTTTGATTACTCTTTCTAGGAGCAATTCTTTTAGTATTATTCTACTGCTTGATTTTCACCTCTGGTGTATATGTCCCTTTCCTTAAAAATAGTGGGTTTTGGGGCGCCTGGGTGGCTTAGTCGGTTGGGTGTCCGACTTTCACTTAGGTCATGATCTCGCGGTTCGTGGGTTCGAGCCCCGCGTCCGGCTCTGTGCTGACTGCCGGCTCAGAGCCTGGAGCCTGTTTCAATCTGTGACTCCCTCTCTCTCTGACCCTCCCCTGCTCACGCTGTCTCTCTCTCTTTCTCCTAGAAATAAATAAAACATTAAAAAAAAAATTAAAAAAAAAATAGTGAGGTTTGCTTAGCTGTTTGCCATCCTGTTGTGGCAATCAGTACTTAAAGGGCTGAGACCGTGGCGGTTAATCTTTGTGTTTCTCATAGTACTGTGTATACATAGTAGGTGCCAAAAAAAAGCAAAGCAAACCAAAACAAAACAAAAAACAGCTTGAGGTGTATTAAACTAAATATTGTCAAATGTTAATTTTAGAAAAGGTGGCTTCTTAACATTGGACAACCAAGAATAAAATCCGCGTATACATGAAAGTCGTTTGTAAACCACTGAATGTGACCACGAGCAAGTTACTGAACCTCTCTGTGCTTTAGTTTTCTGATTGTAAAATGGCTGTAAAACCTGTTTCATGGTGTTCAGAGGATGAGATGAGGTATGTAAGAAGATGTTTCAGCCAGAACAACAGAAGGAATGCAGACAATGTGGCCACCGGAAGCAAGGAAAAGGGATGGATTCCAGAAAAGGTCACAAAGACACCATGGGGGTTCCCGAAGGGGGCCTAGTATCCAGACCCAACTTCCCACCACTGCCATTGCCTCCTCTGGTGGTGATTCTAGGAGGCCTGGGGTGGGGGGTGGGGGTGACCCTGTGAGGGACTGTCACATTCAGAATGCCTCTGCGCTTGAAGCCCGTGATTCCTGTCTCTTTCTATGCTTTCTTTTGGTTTCTATTTTAATAACTTTGTTGAGGTATAATTTACATCTCATAAAATCCTATGCTTTGTTGAGGATTCTTAAGTATTCCCCCACAACAGCATTGTTGTAATAACGTAGGGTTACTTTTATAGGTGAACAGTCTTGTCTTTTCTCTTCAAATGGGTGTGCTTTTCTGCCACTAGAAATTATAACTTCATATTCTTATTCTCCTGCCATTTAAAATTTTCTTCTTTTGTTTTAAAAATTCTTTTCTCCTTGCCATTTTATTTTTTATCTTTTTAATTTTTTTTAAATGTTTTATTTATTTCTGAGAGAAATTGGCAGAGTGAGCAGGGGAGGGTCAGAGAGAGAGGGAGACACAGAATCCGAAACAGGCTGCAGGCTCTGAGCTAGCTGTCAGCACACAGCCTGATGCAGGGCTCAAACCCATGAACTGTGAGATCATGACCTGAGCTGAAGTCGGATGCTTAACAGACTGAGCCACCTAGGCACCCCTCTCCTTGCCATTTTAATGTTAAGTAAAAAGGTTTTTTTTTTAATTTTTAAAATTACATTAGTATCAGGTGTCCAACATAGTGATTCAACAAGTCTGTATGTTATGCTGTGCTCATAAGCGTAGCGACCTTCTGTCATTGTACAACACTATTACTTCTTCTTACTATTTCTTCCCCATGACTTATTCATTCCATAACTGGAAGCCTGTATCTCCCACTCCCCTTCCCCATTTCACCCATTCCCACCCACCCCTGCCCCTCTGCTAACCACCAGTTTGTAAAAGTGACACAGTCTAACTGAATGACTACTCATACTTGACCTTGACTCACCCTTAATCATGTGTTAAACTAGATTTCTTAATGCTCCAAAAGTTCTTTTGTGTGGTACTCACGGCATTTTTAGAAACTGATCATTTAACAAGCACTATATAATTTTCAGCTATTTCCTTGTTTTCTTATTTACCTTTACATTCTTGAAGTATTAGAACATTTTCGCAATTGCCCTGTGAAGGCCAGCAAAGAGATAATGATTAACCATTGGAAGAAGACTGGGTGGGCAAAGATGTTAACGTAAGTGTCCCAAGTTCACATGTCTTAAGTTGATGTTTGTGTGCTTGGGCTTCTACTGTCCTGTGTGTTCTCCTCTGATCATTCTGGAACCCCTCTCCACTATGAGTGCCAGATGAAGTTACCATTTTACGGATAAGGAAACTGAACCTTACTGAAGGAACTTCTACACACCTCCCAAATGGTGGAGCTGAGGGTCTCCAATTTTGATCCTGATGTCCTTTATGGTTTGAGTATATTTTCCTCCAGGTTATTCCATTTCTTTTAAAAAAAAATGTTTTTTAATGTTTATTTATTTTTGAGAGAGAGAGAGAGAGAGAATGAGAGAGAATGTGGGGGGGGAGGAGCAGAGAGAGAGGGAGACAGAATCTGAAGCAAGCTCCAGGCTCCAAGTTGTTAGCAGAGAGCCTGACACGGGTCTGGAACTCATGAACCGTGAGATCATGACCTGAGCCGGAGTTGGACACTCAACAGACTGAACTACCCAGGCGCCCTTGGGTTATTCTATTTCTTAATCACAAGTAGAAGTGATTAAGAAAATCACTTTTCTTAATCACTTAAAAGAAGTGATTAAGAAGTGACACAAGAAAACAAATTTTTTTATTGTTTATTTATTTTTGAGAAGGAGCGAGACAGACTGTGAGTGGGGGAGGGGCAGAGAGAGCGGGAAACACAGAATCCTAAGCACCCTCCAGGCTCTGTGCTGTCTGCACAGAGACCTATGTAGGGCCCAAACCCACGAACGGGAAGATCATGACCTAAGCCGAAGTCAGATGCCCCACCAACTGAGCCACCCAGGTGCCCCTAAACTTTTTTAATTGTAAATTTTAACTAAGTTTTGATTGATTTTCTGGTATATGCCTCGGAGAAAGAATATCCTTGTGATGAAACCAGTTGATTTTTGGGAATAAAAGCAAGCCCTGACCTTGTTCATAAAGAAGAGAAACCTCTTATATAATCCCTTTAATTATCTCCCACCCTTTTTTTTTTTTCCTTTTGGAAGTTTCCTGCTTTTGATTAATGCTGAGAGTTTTAAGGTATGCTTGTAGCATCCTCTGGTTAAGTTGTGTCTTTAAAGTGACCAGTGTGCCATGTTTTCCATTTGCTTTCGATGCTGATAGTAACTGCGGTGACTTACATTATAGAAGGGACAAGAATATTGACAATTACTAAGGAGCTTCTGAGATCTCCTTCATGACCGTGTGTAGAGTTTACTTGCTCAGAGAAAATGTCATAAGTTTGTCCTCGTTGCTAACTATAAGACTTAGCTATCGAAGGATTTTTCTCTGGAATATCTGTATTTTAAATTCAGATTTGTTTTTTTTTTAATTTTTTAATGGTTTATTTATTTTTGAGAGAGAGAGAGATAGAGACAGCATGAGCAGGGGAAGGTCAGAGAGAGAGAGGGAGACACAGAATCTGAAGACAGGCTCCAGGCTCTGAGCTGTCAGCACAGAGTCCTACGCGGGGCTTGAACCCATGAACCGTAAGATCATGACCTGAGCCGAAGTCGGATGCTCAACCAACTGAGCCACCCAGGCACCCCAAATTCAGATTTGTAAATAGAGTTCAGGCATAATTTTTATTGCTTTATATATTACATGCTTCTTTAACTTAAAGTACGGTTTCGGATTTAAATTTTGGAGCTTTAATACGTTTTGAACTATCAGTCAAATGCTAATTGTAAGATAAAATGGGTTTAGATTTACCTTTAATTATCTTTACACTAATCATTTATGAAATGTTATGCTGAGGAACACAAGATAAAGATGCCTATACTGTTGGAAGGTAAAAACATCAATAAAACTGACGGCATCAACAACAAAAATTCTTCCTGAGGTGTACTGAAAAAAAGTGACAGAATTTATTGTACTAAAAATTTAATTACTGCTTGTTTTGTCTTTAAGGGACAAAATAGGTCTTCTAAATATTTAAGTAAAAACCTTTTAAGTTTCAAACTCTTGTGAAGCATCAGGTGCTAGTGACAGTGGTATCTTTTAGTTTGGGGGCCAGTTCTGGTCTTTATGTTGAATGTTTAAGATCTAAAACATTTCTGTATCCCTTGTCATAAAATTAGAAAAAAATTACATGTAGAAGATTTTTTTAGATATGCTAAGTCAAGGGGTGCCCAGGTGGCTGAATTGGCGGCATCCAACTCTTGATTTCAGCTAAGGTCATGATTCCAGGGTTGCGGGATTGAGTGCCATGTCAGGCTCCACACTGAGCATGGAGCCTCATAAGATTCTTTCTCTCCCTCTGCCCCTCTTCCCCACTTACCATTCTCTCTCTCTAAAATAAAATAAAATAAATAAATAAAGTCAAGTAACATAATGAATAAGGTAAAATTAATATCTTTGTCCCTGTGTGTTCACATCTAGAACTTAATGTTTGCCAAATGAAAAATTTGGAGTTCCTTCCTTCCTTCCTTCCTTCCTTCCTTCCTTCCTTCCTTCCTTCCTTCCTTCCTTCCTCTCTGTCTCTCTTTCTCTCTTTCTCTCTCTCTTTCTTTCTTTCTACTAACTTTGCATGATATGATACATTTAGAATCCAATAACAAACTTGATTTTAATTTAGATAACTTCTAGTCCTTGAAAGGATCTTTCTAAATATCTTTGTAAGGCAACAGTAGAGGTATTATATGTGTTTTTGCTCATAAGATTTTGGGGAAAATTTGTTTCATGGTTGAAGTTGATAGCTGAGAAATATTTCTAATTAGAAAAAAGAACTTACATGTCTCATTTATGTTTACTGATTATGAAAATTTAAAAGTAATTTACAACTTTTAATTCTTATTGAATTCAGCACACTGTATAAAACGAGCACTCCAAATTAGACATAGTGATAGAGTAAAATAAATTTATCACCTTTGAAAATACATAGGTTTAATTATTTTCTAGACATTTTTTGATTAGCTTCTTTACAGAAATTGCGTTATACTCTTCCCTGTACCAGTATTCTTTTTCTAGTTCTGTTTTTTTGTGATATTTTCTCTCTCCGTTGGTGCCTTAGATTTTTTTGTTGCTGTTGATTTTTATATTTGGTAAAAGGGATTTGGGGATAGAGAAGGTGAATGTAAGAACTCTGTCAATGAATTCTTAAATATTTGTGTTTTAATCTAAAAAGTTGCCTTGATTTTGATTTTACTCTTCAGGTTGGCTAAGAGAACATGCAAATGTGACCTCTTCTCAAGTTGGACTTCTTGCTTGCTATAGAATTACAAAGAAATTCTTTCTAGCACTTTAATTCCATCTTAATATAGTTAAGCATTTAGAGTGGATTATGTACTTATTGACTTCATGAGCCCCATCTTTAATGCATTCTGTGTTCATAGTATAAAATTAGTGTAAAAACATTTTTCTGTAGCCAACTTGGCAAGCCTCGTTTATGTGATCATACCTGAGAAGCCCTCTTGCTGGCTTTACCCCCATTTAAATGAGCATGATGATATCAAGGTCAGATATGTGTGTAGAATGAAAATTTTAAAATATTGTTTGTTTTTGAGGAAATAGAAGAGCTATTATGAGTTCTAACAAGTGCTTCATTATTTTAAATTTGTTTTCACACTCTTGGGTAGAATATCCTATTTGATTTTTTAGTGATTTCTTTAGAAATTTAGAGCTTTCAGAAATTTTCAAAAATTTTAACATAAAGTTTAGACCTAGTTCAGGAACAAATCTATAAGGATAATTTCTTTTTTCATAGTATAGTAATTTTTCCTTACATATTTTGGATATTTGGAAGTAGTCATTTACTTTTTTTAACTTTTTAAAAAATATTTATTCATTTTTGAGAGACAGAGACAGAGAGTGAGTGGGGGAGGGACAGAGAGGGAGACGAGAATCCAAAGCAGACTCCAGGCTCTGCGTGTCAGCACAGAGCCCAAAGTGAGGAACTCATGAACTATGAGATCGTGACCTGAGTTGAAATTGGATGCTTAACCAAACTGAACCACCCAGGCATCCCTGGAAGTAGTCATTTAGATATTTTGTATACTTTATATGATCAGATTTACTTTTCTTCCTGATTCTCTTGATAGTATACTAAGAATTTTAGAGGCTACATGATACAAAATGGCATCATTGCTGTCATGTTTAATGGGATATGTAGTTACGGATTCTTGTATTAGAAAAATTTCTCACTTTAAATTTATTTTTTAAAAGATTTTATATATTTTTATTTATTTTTAACATTTATTTATTTTTGAGAGTTAGAGACAGAGCATTAGTGGGGGAGGGACAGAGAGAGAGAGAGAGAGGGAGACACAGAATCTGAAGTGGGCTCCAGGCTCTGAGCTGACAGCACAGAGCCCCATATGGGGTTGGAACTCACGGACTGTGAGATCATGACTTGAGGTTATATCAGACGCTTAAACGACTGAGCTACCCAGGTGCCTCATTTATATACTTATTTTTAAAGCTTATTTATTTACTTTGAGAGAGAGAGAGAGAGAATCCCAAGCAGGCTCTGTGCTGCAATCAGTGCAGAGCCAGACTATGGGCTCGATCCCACAAACTGAGAGATCATGACCTGAGCTGAAATCAAGAGTCTGATGCTCAGTTGACTGAGCCACTAAGGTGTCCCCAGATCTTATTTTTTAAGCAACTCTACGCCCAACATGGGGCTCAAACTCACAACCCTGAGATCAAGAGTCATACACTCCACAGACTAAGCCAGCCAGGTGACCCTCCCTTTAAATTTCTAAAACAGTAAATACAGATAGATAAGCCCACATAAACAAAAGTTTTTGGGACCTTCAATAAGTACAAGTATAAAGGGGTCCTGACACCCTAAACTCTGAGAATATTGTTCTAAACAGTTTGGATTTTATCTGGAGTGTAGTAGGGGGTCATTGAATGTCTTTCGCAAGAGGCTGATATAATCAGTATTCTTAGCATGACTTGTGATGTGAAACACAAAGTGTTTAGGGGCCAGAGAGACTAGGTAAACAGCTATGGCTGTAATTCAGGAGAGACATGAGGGCTCAGGCCACTTTTTGTTGAAATAGATTTGGTGTGGTGCAAATCGCTGGTTGAATCAGTAGTCCTGGGAGCAGTTGAATGTGAGGAAGAAGTCCGGCTCCTTCCCAGTTTTCGATGTGGGATGCTGGCAGCCAGTGCTGTTATAAGCTGAGTGGACACATTATTTTCTTTCAGCATTTTAAAGGTAATGTGTGTGTGTCTGCCCACCCCTCTGGCTTTGCATAAATGAGTAAATGAATGAATGCATGAATGTCCCCCTGTTTTCTGGCTTTCATTGCCCCTGATGAGAAGTAACTGTTCATTGAAATCAGCATACTCCTTCCTCCACACAAGGTGCCTTTTTCTCTGCTTTTAAGATTTTCTGGTTCTATTTAGTTTTTAGCAGTTTGACTCTGAATTTCCCATGTGTCATGTTCTTTGTACATCTCCTGCTTCGTTTTCACTTATCTTCTTGAATGGCTATTGGTTCGTAAGCCTCCTGGAAGCTTCCCAGGTGTGATCTGAAATTGGCCCCTGCACTCAGAGGGCAGGGAGAGACCAAAGAAAGAGGAAGGGCACTTCCAGGTTGGTAGGGGGCCGTTTCAATGAGCATGGAGAACTCATATGTGAGTCTTGTGTTGGGCAGCAGCAAGACGAGTGGATCCCTGCACCCATCTCCCAAATCGTAAAGGGTTATACAGAGGCCGTAACTGGGTTCAGTCACATATACTGTGCAGCTGTTCCTTAGCACCAAATCACAAACTCAAGACTGTGTCCTTGGAGCAGTCTCTGGGAGCAGAAAAGGCAAGCAGAAGCCACATTCCAAGGACAGGGAGGGGCTGAGGAGCCTCTGAGTGCCCAGGTCCAGCTCATGGGTAACTTGGTGATCAAGTCTTTTTAAAGATTTTTAAAAAATGTTTATTTATTTTTGAGAGAGAGAGAGAGAGAAAGAGAAAGCACTAGCAAGCAAGCTTGCGGGGAGGGGGCAGAGAGAGAGGGAGACACAGAATCTAAAGTAGGCTCTGGGCTCTGAGCTGTAAGCACAGAGCCCAACTTGGGGCTTGAACCCACAAACCTTGAGGTCATGATCTGTCTGAGCCAAAGTCAGACACTTAACCAGCTGAGCCACCCGGGCGCCCCAGTGGTCACAATTCTTTGATGTCCTCTTCAGCAATTACTAAATGTCTTTCCCAATTTTTGAGGAATTACCATTATTTTATCAAATGTTTTTTTCTGCTCTATTCTCTCTCTTCTTTTTTCTGGGAACTCAATCTCAATTGTTATCCTATTATGTTAGACATTTTAATGTTGTCCCACAGATGTTCATAAATCACTTTGCAATCTTTCATCTTTCAGTTCTTTAGATTGAATAATTTATATTGATGTATCTTTAATATGTCTTCAGTATCTTCAAAGAGTTCACTGACTTTTCCTTGTCATCTCCACTCTGCTGTGAATCCCCCCCAGTGAAATTTTTATCAGAGATACTTTATTTTCAGTTCCTGAATTTTCGTTTGGCTCATTTAATGTCATTGTTATTTAGTTTTATAGTTTATATGTCTCTGCTGAGTTTTTCTTTTAGGATTATGAGCATTTTTGCTTTCTATACCCGAATGTTGGAATGAGAGCTGCTTCAAAATACTTGCTTGCTAATTAGAAAATCTGGAACATCTTGGAGCCTCCCTTGATTGTCTTTTCCCTTGTGAATAAGCCCCTGTTTCATTGTTCTTTTATGTCAAGTAATTTGGATTGTATCCTAGACATCATAAATACATTTTGGGTACTCTCAATTCTGTTATATTTTGCCAAAAAATGTGAGTGTTTTTGTTAAACCAGGCACATTAATTTGGCAGCAAATTCAGTTTTCCTGCAGGATGGCAGCTTAAATCTCACTTCCTAAGCTGCTCCTGCCTTAGCTGCAGGGCTTGGAGTCTGCCGGCACATCTGCGGGTTGGAGGCCATGCAGAGATTGGATATTTGCTCTCTGGCCCTCTCTTGCCTGGGATTTTCTTTTGTTTACCAGTGCCTGTGGTTGGCCTGGACTCTGTTTTCTAGTTCTGAAGCCCAGTGAGACTGTGGGTGTTGTACCGGAATATCTGACGCGTGCATGGTATGGACGAGGGCCTTTCTTCAGGCTGTAAATCCTAAAAACTGGAGACTCATTTAGTGCAGCTCCTCCTTCCGCGGTCATCTTAACCTTCAGGGACTGCCTGTTTTCATCTGCTCTCCAGCGCCTTCAGAACTGTTTGTTGTTTGTTTGTTTGTTTTAATATTTATTATTGGGGCACCTGGTGGCTCAGTCAGTTAAGTGTCCAACTTTGGGCAGGTCGTGATCTTGAAGTTCGTGAGTTCAAGCACCGTGTTGAGCTCTATGCTGACAGGTCAGAGCCTGGAGGCTGCTTCAGATTCCGTGTCTCCCTCTCTGTCTCTGCCCCTCTGAGCGCGTGCACTCTCTTTCTCTCAAAAAAACATTTAAAAATTAAATATATATGAGTCTGAATTTACAGTTCTTTATCTGTGGGAGAGTTGGTCTGATAGGAGCTACTTGGCCACTAAGAAAGATTACAGAAAGACAACCTAATTCACTGAATTTAATTTTGGCCATGTTGAGTCTGATGTTAGCCAAAATGGAGTTATCCACCCAGTGGTAGGTATGGAAGGATGGATCTTAGAATGTCGTTTGGGGATGGAGATACAGATTTAGAACTTCTAAGCCGATATGACTGAGGTCATGAGAATGGGTGAGCCAGGGGGACTGTTTTGAATGAGAGGCTCGACCTGAATTCATTTCCATGGTTAAGAGGTAGGCACGGGAAGAGGAGCACACGAAGGAGATTAAAAATGCAAGTCGAGTAATTTGGAAAGAAAAGTTGTTGCAAAAACAAAGAAAGTAGTCAGCAGCTCTTAACTTTGGATCTGTTGACCGGGTTGGTTTACGATGAAGTTTCAGGGGGTTTCTGGATTCTCCGCACAGCCTATGTGTGTATGAGTCTTCTGGGGAGAAAGTTTATAGCACTCATCAGATTTCCAAAAAAGTCTGTGACCCACAAATAGTTAAACGTTGGAATGAACAGTACAGAAATGTGAATGGAAGCCTAGTGGCTTCATTAGAGCAATTTCAGAGTGAAGGTGGAAAACAAAGTGGAGTACACCGCGAAGTGAATCGGAGATGCAGAGGTGGTGATAGGGAGTGTAGAATTCTCTCCCAAGAAGTCTGGATGATAAGGCGAGGGGAGATTGCACGATAGAGGGGAATAGATTAAGAAAAGCATAGCAGTGCCCCACCTGGCCTCATCTGTCACGGGCCGCTGGCCATACTAGCCCTTTTGTGCTTATGTACTGAGCTTTTTAGCTTGTGAAAGCTGCTCTGTGGTAAAAACGAGAGCCTCCTTGGGTGGGCTGGCACGCACGCGTTCACAGCTTTGGAGCCCGAAGAGGTGATGAGCTCCATGACGACAAGGACTTATTTTTTCTGTATTTTAGGTGTTCTTTCCCGATAGCACTTTTTATTATGGTCTGCTTATAGGAGAGACTTCATGTGTCTCCCTGTTAGAGGTTTCAGGATATGGGATCGGGCCACGATCTACCGCAGAGAGTCGTCTGTGCCCAGGGTGTAGAGAGCGTCCCTGGTACAAGGCTTCCCTTACAGCTATGCCTGGGTATCCTCGGGTCCTTGGAGAGATTGCAGCTGCTACCCCCTGTAGGCGTGCACAACATTCAGAGGCCCTTAGAACAGGGAAAGACCTTAAAACTTTGTCCAGGAGAGGTCGGGCAACATGGACTATACACAGCCCCCGCCCCTTGTTGGGCCCCACTTCTTAATAGGGCAGAAGAGTGACTGGATGGGGAATCACTTGGCTGAACTAATATGGGGATCAGAAAGGCAGCCTGAAGGAGGGAGATTGAGATTTTGTAGCTCTCTGAATGCATCCTGATGTCCTTAAGTTAGAACACAGTTGCCAAATAGCTACTGTGGCTCATTCCTGTTACTTCATTTGCTGCTGCTATCCTGCTTCCCAGTGTCTGTCCACACCCAATTTATCACAAATTCTTCTTCTTTTTTAAATGTTTAAATTTTAATTTTTTAATGTTTATTTTTGAGACAGAGAGTGTGTGAGCCAGGGAGAGGAGAGAGAGGGGGACAGAGGATCCAAAGTGAGCTCTGTGATGACAGCAGAGAGTCAGTTATGGGGTTCAAACTCACAAACCATGAGTTCAGGTCATGAACCACAGCTGGATGCTTAACCAACTGAGTCAACCAGGTTCCTCATTCTTCTTTTCTTAACAAAATGTTTATTTTTGAGAGAGAGCATGAAGGACCATGAGTGGGGGAGGGGCAGAGAATAGGGTGTGTGGAGAGAGAGACTCCCAAGCAGGCTCCATGCTCAGCCTGGAGCCCGATGAGGGGCTCAAACTCACCCACAAACCATGAGATTATGGCTTGAGCCAAAATCAAGAGTTCATACGCTTAACCAACTGAGCCACCCAGATGCCCCATCATCCTTCTAGTTGGAGTGAAGTTCTCAAGTCTCACTCTGCTTCTTTTAAATGCAAGCTAATCCTCCACCAACATTCAATTATAGTAGAAACTTGCTATAAAAGGGGTGCCTAGGTGGCTCAGTCTGTTAAGCATCCGACTTCAGCTCAGGTCATGATCTCACAGCTCATGGGTTCAAGTCCTGCGACGGGCTCTGTGCTGACAGCTCAGAGCCTGGAGCCTGCTTCAGATTCTGTGTCTCCCTCTCTCTCTGCCCCTCCCCTGCTCACACTGTCTCTCTCTGTCTCTCAGAAATAGGTAAAACATTTAAAAAAAGAAACTTGTTAAAAAATAAATCTCTAGAGACACCTCGGTGGCTCAGTTGTTTAAGCGTCCAACTTCAGCTCAGGTCATGATCTCACAGTTCCTGAGTTTGAGCCCCGTGTTGGGCTCTGTGCTAACAGCTCAGAGCCTGGGGCTTGCTTTGGATTTTGTGTCTCCCTCTCTCTCTGCCCCTTATCCGTTCGCACTTGATCTCTTTTTCAAAAATAAATAAACACTAAAAAAAAAAATTTTTTTTTTAAATCTCTAGTTGTCTCCATTTGTGGTAAGGACATTTTGGACCACACCCTTTTTAGGAACTCTTCCTGAAGATTAAAATCTATGGTATCAGCTTTGGTATTCTGGTCCCACAGCCAGCCTCCTCCCTTCCTCACTTCTGAAAGCTCTGTCTCACCTTCAGTTGCCACTGTTTGGTGGGAACATGCAATTCAGCTGTGCGTAGTAAGTGAAAAAGAAAATCAAATGTTCCTGAGAAATAGAAGTGCTTTGGGTAGCCTGTGTATTTCATATATGATGTAATTTTTAAGTATACAAATGGAAACACAATATATACACTGTTGATTTTGGTGCTTAACAGCATAGCTTGGCTACCCTTGTACATTGACACAAAAGGTTAAAAAAAAGTCTTTACAATTGCAAAATCTAGTATTTGTCATTATTGTATTCCTTTGACTGGATAAACTAGAAATTATTTAGCCTGTCTTCTTTTGATAGATAGTGAAGTTTCTTCTGATATTTGTAATTCTAACCAATGTTTCAGTGACTAAGACTGGGCCTAGGTCAGTTTGCATAATTGTAGGACTGTTCCCAGCCATTCAGTTGTTGGTTTTCCTTTCTTGAGGGAAGTTTATGGCCAGTTTACACTCCCACCAACCGCATAGGAGAATAACACTGGATGTTATTCTCAGTCAGAGGGATGAAGATCGGACCGTGAAGTTTTGATTTTGTATTTATCTGATAAGAGAGATTGATCATCTTAATGTGTATAAGGGCAATTTGTGTCTTTTCTATCAACTCTGATAGCTCCTTCTTCATTTTTGTAGGGGCTCTTATTAAGGAATTTGGTTCTTTGTCTAGCATGTGAACTACGAACGTTTGTGTGTGTATGTGGTAGGGGGTGGGGATTGTGTTTTGATGGTGTTTTGGTTTTCTATGACAAAGCTTTTTTTTATGTAATTGAGTTTATTAATCATTTCTTTTATGGTTTCTGAGTTTTAGATCACAGAAACTTTCTCTTTCTGGAGCATAAAAATTCTCCCGGTTCTATTGAACTTATTTTGTGTTCATCTTGTATACTTTAAAATCATTGATTTACCTGGAATTACTTCTATGTAAGCCATGAGCTATGGATCTAACTTTATTTTTCCCTCAGATAGCTACTCAGGTGAATTCACTTTTTAAAAAACATGACCTAGGGGCGCCTGGGTGGCTTTGTCAGTCGAGTGTCCAACTTTGGCTCAGGTCTTGATCTCGCGGTTCATGAGTTTGAGCCCTGCATTGCACTCACTGATGTAGTGTGGAGCCTGCTTTGGATCCTCTGTCCCCCTCTCTCTGCCACTCCCCTGCTCACACTCTCTTTCTCAAAAATAAACATTAAAAAAATATGATATATCTGTGGCAAACATTACGTCTTATCTACCTGATATCCATTCTTCCCTCTTCATCATCTGAACCCTGATGTTTGTAAGAATGTTAGTAAATCCTAATGAAAAGATTTGTCTTCTTGGATATCTTTGTGCTTAGTGTGGCTGTGCATTGTAGAGGAGTATGTAGTGGAACTTCCGAGAGAGCCATTGCCTTGCTGACAAGGAGGGAGAGACTGATGGCAGAACTCTTTAGTCTTACCTTTTCTCTCTTTTTCTGTTTGGATGAGGGTATAAAGTGCAGATGGTCAGCATTTGTGGGCCAGTAAGGAAATTGTTGTGAATTCCACTTTGAGAAAGAATCCTGTGGATGCTGTGACCATCACAGAAAAATGTAATTGGAAGTAAAGGCACTGTGGGAAAAGTTCCATTCTCTGACAGTAGAGGTCAGAGTGCTTCTGTGCATGTGTGTGTGGACAAACTCAAGGCACAGGGTGAAGAACAGTGGAAGAAGGCGATTGCACGGAAGAAAGGACTGAATTCTTAGTTTTTAGTCCTAATATGTTGGCCTTCCCCAAATTCAACTTAAGAGTTGGAGGATACACAAAACTACTCTGAAATCTGATGGCATCTCAGACTGAGAAGAGAGAGAGAGCATGTGAACACACACATGCAGGGTGTAGGCAGAGAGAGGGGGAAAGAGAATCTCAAGCAGGCTCCATGCAGAGCCTGACACAGGGCTCAATCTCATGACTGTGAGATCATGACCTGAACTGAAACCAAGAGTTGGATGTTCAACCGTCTGAGCCACCCAAGCACCCTGTAAGCTGAGGTTCTGAAAGGCAGAGAAAACCCAGAAAACCTGTTCAAAGAAAATGATCTATTGGGTTTCAACATAAGGGCAGTACCTTGATTAAAGTAGTGGTACTCTTTAAGAGTACGCAGTCTTTAACATTTTTTTAAATGTTTATTTATTTTTGAGACAGAGACAGAGCATGAGCAAGGGAGGGGTGGCGAGAGAGGGAGATGCAGAATCTGAAACAGGCTCCAGGCTCTGAGCTGTAAGCACAGACCTGATGTGGGGCTCAAACTCACAAACTGTGGGATCATGACCTGAGCCAAAGTTAGATGCTTAACTGACTGAGCCACCCAGGCGCCCTGAAATATGCACTCTTTAAAGAACAGAGATTTAATCGTAAAGAAAATGTAAGTAATAATTTTTTGATATTACTGGATTAAATCCATTTAGCAACAGCAAATAGTTTGTAGTGAGTAGATGGTATCCAAGTTAATTTCAATTCCCTGTATTTATAATTTTATGTATATCTTATAACAGAAGTTATGTTCAAACTATGTGTATTCTATATTTCCTTTCAGTTATAAAATATTTTGTAAGCCAAACTGAAGCTAGGTCCATGCTTGTACAATACTTTCATGAAATAATATTTAAATAAACTTGTTTAGGAAATTGGGCTTTATTTTTTTAGATTGACATACTTCCCCACCTTCCCCCCCACCCCCATCCTACTCTCAGCATTTTCTTTTTGGAAGATAGTCTCTCTTCTGTGGTCTTAGAAGCCTGAACTAACAAGGCAAATCCGAAGACATCTTTGTCGCCAGAGGCAAACTCTGAAGTGGTGGGTGAGCCCTCTGCGAAGGAGCTCTCCATGTAAATGCTACCCTGCCATTCATTGCTGGAATGCTATTCTGTAAACAGACAATGAGTTATTAACTTGGTTGAAGAAGGTGGTCAATGAGAAATGATGCTTGTAACCTAAAAAATGAAGGACATTTTATATATTGGCTCCCCTGTTCCAAAATGTCTCTTGTAAAACATACACAAACACAGGTAGGTATCGTTTACATAGTGCTTCCTAGAAGAAGCAAAGTAATAATTAAAATACAAGGGAGTAGCTCCTGAGTGGCTCCTTCCGTTAAGTATCTAACTCTTTATTGTAACTCAGGTCGGGATCTCGCGGTTTGTTAGTTCAAACCCCTCGTTGGGCTCTGTGTTGACAGTGCAGAGCCTGCTTGAAATTCTCTCCCTCTCTGCCCCTCCCCTATTCGCTGGCACACATGCTCTCTTTCTCTCTCTCAAAATAAATAAACTTTTAAAAAATGCACAGGAAAATTTACAGCATTTCCCTAAAACTGCACACGTTTGTGAAAGACTGCATATACAAAATCAGGTTACTAAAATATCTCCACTGTTAGATGTAGTCACTTTCTTCTGAAAGTATCTTTAACATCCCACTGGAACACAGTAAATGGTCAGTAAATGGTGGAAGGGATGAATGAAATTATGCTGTCAAGTATAGCATATTCATTTTTAAGTGTGTGGCTTTCTCCAGACTGAATATTTGACTGACTTGATGGAATAGTGGCTGTTGCTAGTCATTAATTTTTATGATTGTTAATGTAATTATAGTTACCAAAAAATAAACAAATAAAAGGTTTTTCAGATCTTGCCTTTTTGTGTCTAAAACCTACCATTCCAAGCTGGCTTCTTTGCATTCATATGAATACCTTCTAAGTGTTTTTGACTGGAGGGGGAAATGAACGTGGAAGAAATGTAGCAGGTAATGTAACACCAGAGTAAGAATTTGTTAGGTGTTGATTCTCTTTTCAGTCCTGTGAATGTCTCTCTCTTTGTATCAATCCACACCTGAAGATTAGGTTTGCTCTGCTCTGGATAAAACATTCCTTATTTAATGCATTCCACAGCAGCTACCAATTGAATGTGAAACTCAAACCTTGTTTCACTAGCTAACAAAGATGAGAAGGCATTGCATTATTAAAGCTTTTAGCCACTTAGAGGGGTGCTGGGTAAGTAAGCTGAGGACAGCCCCCTACCATTGTTTTTTGAAGAAAAACTACTCTTTAGGTGTAGTGCTTTTCTGTAATAAGGTGGTAGTTCTTTGATGGTTGCATATAAGCCTTTCTTCAAAAGCTTTTTTACCTATTACATGTTTAAAACTGTTACGTCGACTTCTTTAGGTCTTTAGGTTACAGCTTTAGGTCTGTAATTGAAGCTTTTAATATAAAAGTGGTGACATTTTGCTTTTGGACCAAATTTTGGTAGCACAACTTTTATTTTTGTGTCTTAGAAAAAAATAACTTTCTTTCTTTTTCTTTCTTTCTTTCTTTCTTTCTTTCTTTTCTTTCTTTTTTCTTTCTTTCTTTTCTTTCTTTCTTTCTTTTCTTTCTTTTTCTTTTTTTCTTTCTTTCTTTTCTTTCTTTCTTTCCTTTCTCTTTCTTTCTTTCTTTCTTTTTCTTTCTTTCTTTCTTTCTTTTCTTTCTTTTTCTTTTTTCTTTCTTTCTTTTCTTTCTTTCTTTCTTTCCTTTCTCTTTCTTTCTTTCTTTTCTTTCTTTCTTTCTTTCTTTCTTTCTTTCTTTCTTTTTTCTTTTTTCTTTCTTTCTTTTCTTTCTTTTCTTTTCTTTCTTTCTTTC
>NW_027527145.1:2227150-2227741 GCF_008692635.1 Crocuta crocuta
TTTCTTTTCTTTCATTCTTAGAAAAAATAAGAGCAGGGTGCCTGGGTGCCTCAGTCGGTTGAATGGCTGACTTTGGCTCAGGTCACAACCTCAAGGTCTGTGGGTTCAAGCCCTGCATCAGGCTCTCTGCTAACAGCTCAGAGCCTGGAACCTGCTTCAGATTCTGTGGTTCTCTCTCTTTCTGTCTCTGCTCCTTCCCTGCTCATGCTGTCTCTCTCTGTCAAAAATAAATAAACATTAAAAAAATTAAAAAAAAAACACAAAACCTTTCAAGACCTAATTTATGGTATAGAATGAGGCCAGGTATTTTTTTTTTTCTCCTGGGTTTGTTTTTTTCAAGATTTTGTTGAATTGGGAAGAGACATAGCTAAGAATATATATGCCCCACACCAAGAAAGAGGCACCATTGGAGTGGCAGCATGGCCACTGGTGGGAGATAGAAACCATGGAAAGTGCTCTCTACAAAATCCACTCTAATACCTTTGCCTGATTAGAGATACACTTGCTCAGTGATTTTCTAATATTGGAATTATTCTCTGGGAGATTTAACCATTGCCATTTAATTCTTACCAGTATGTGTTGTGATATTTT
>NW_027527145.1:2227845-2469671 GCF_008692635.1 Crocuta crocuta
ATGTATGTTTTATACTGATGTTTATAAGCCACTTTATGTTTTGATATTCATTCAAAAGTATTTGAGTACCTACTATGAGTCAGTGACTTTTCTATGCATTTGGGATATAATAATGAAGTACCAGACAAAGATATAGAATCATAAGTGTTAAGTTTATTACATAATTCAGCCAAGTTTACTGAATTTGCTGAAAAATTTTTGGTAGAAATTAGCCAGATTTCTTTTGTGTTCTAATGAAAGGCTATAAACTTATTCTTGGAAACTTATTTTTTGAGGACGCTCTCTAATGTGGTTCCACAGAGTAGAGCTCTCAATGGTGACTTTTTGGGAAGTGGGATGAGGATGGGATTTAGAGACTATATGACTTTTCAGTGATGATCAGAATCTTCTACCACACAACCCTCAGCCCCCACTGTATTAGAACAGCAGTACTCCTATTAGATTACACAGGGGAATTTAGCATAGTGTTTCGCTAAAAATAAATATTCTACTTTAGGTTATAAATGGAGTAGATGAGTGTTAGAAAATGGAGAATTATTTTCTCCATTAAAACATTTTTTTAATGTTAATTTATTTTTGAGAGATACAGCGTGAGTAAGGGAGGGGCAGAGAGAGAGGGAGACACAGAATCTGAAGCAGGCTCCAGGCTCTGAGCTGGGGCTTGAACTCACAAACTGTGAGATCATGACCTGAGCTCAAGTCAGATGCTTAACTGACTGAGCCACCGCAGGTGACCCTTATTTTTTCCATTTGAAGCTTGCCTTAAACACAGAGAAATTGTTGGTTTGGATGTTCTTTGATGAACTTTTGTGGTCATGTTCCCTGTTCACCTGTGAATTTCATTTCCTTCTTGTCGTTCCAGCTTGGTAAAACTGTTCAAGAACACTAAGCAGGTGATTATCTGAAATCCCTAACTCTCTTAGAATTGAAAGTTTGGAAAAGACTTTATATGGCATCTGGTGTTTAATCATGATTATTATGCCCACACCCTCTAGTGAGAAAGCCCTGTTCTGTCTATTTATAGCTGTTTCTGCCTTTGTAACATCCTAGGTCACACGCAGAACAGCTGGAACTGCTGAGCTTTGGAAAGCAACGAGTCTTATTCAGATGAAGAAATGATGAAAGGGTATTTGTTTCAGCTTTTGCCACGATAATGCTGTGCAACAAGGTCAAAGTGTAGTTTTTGGATCACCTGCATCAACGTAATCTAGGATGTTTGTTAATGCTGCAATTCCCAGCTCCCACCCCCCAGCTCAGGAATGGAGACAGAGGTGGAAATCTGTTGTATTAGTAAACAGTCCTGTGATCCCTAATCCTCAGTATGAGTTAAGAATCATTGTATTTTAGCTCGGATAATGGCAACATTTTTGACAACTGTTTTGCATTGCTGTCTTTTTCTTTTTAATTGAGGTTAAATTGATAATTTATCCTTTTTTAAAATTATTAAAAATTTTAATTTTTTTATTAAAAATTTTTAATGCTTATTTTTGAGAAACACAGAGAGAGAATGTGCGAGCTGGGAGAGGTAGAGAGAGGGAGACAGAATCAGAAGCAGGATCCAGGCTCTGAGCTGTCAGCACAGAGCCAGATGCAAGGCTTGAACTCATGAACTGTGAGATCATGACCTGAGGTGAAGTCAGATGCTTAACCGCTTGAGCCACCCAGGCGCCCCGAAATTCATCCTTTCTAATATACTGAGTTCGGATAAATGTACACAGTTGTGTGACTGTCACCTCTGTCACGATTTAGCATTTCATCACTCCCCCCAAATTTTGTTGTGTGCTATTTGTAGTCCCTTTGCTCCTCACCCCCTGTCCCTGGCAATTGCTGATGGGTTTTCTGTCCTTGTTGGTCATTGTGGTTTTGTCATTTCTATAATGTCCTATAAGTGGAATCATCCTATTTGTAGCCTTTTGAGTCCAGCTTTTTTCTGCTTAGCATAACGCATTTAAGACTCCTCTGTATTGTTGGCTGTATCAGTATTTAATACTTTTCTAGTTGAGTAGTATCCCTGGAATGTGGATGTACCGTGGTTTGATTTCCATTTGAAGGACATTTGGGTTCTTTCTAGTTTTTGGCAAGTCACTATGAACCTTCATGTCAGGCTTTGTATTTCACTTGAGTAAATGCTGAGGAATGGAATTGATGGGTCTTACCATAAGTATGTTTAACTTTATCAAAAATTAACATTGTTTTCCACCTTGTTTTCCATTTTGCACTTCTGCCAGCAGTGTGAGACAGTTCCAGTCCTTTGACGCACTTGTCAATGTTTGTTAATAGGGGTTCTTAAAATTTTGGCCATTCTACAATATAGTTGTAGTATGTTTGTAGGTGTGCATCATATACTGGTTTTAATCTGCATTTTCCTAATGGGTGATTGCTTTATTTGAGCACCCAGCATCTTCTGCTGGACACTAGGCAGGAGCTTCCCTCTCCCCCAGGAATGTGTGGATGTCAGGACAAATGACACACAGCTAACAGAAATCCAGTTTATCATTCATAGAGTGAAGAGCAGGAGGACTTAGTAAGGAGAAGAGCTTAAGTTTTGTCGAGAGTGAAACACGGTGAAGAGGCGGTTGGTGAATTGGGACTTTTACTGTGGCTAAAAGGTGGAGCCTGGATGAACCCTCTTTTTTCAGCCGGGCTTGTATTTTCTCAGCAGGTTTGAAATTTCCATTGGTGCGAGCCCACAGTTGGTGCATATGGGTTTTGTTATTAGGCTTTCCAGATGTGGGGTGAAGGGAAAGAGGAGGGCTGGGGACTTGAAAGCTGTAGAAATCAAACATAAAAACTTGAGTTTTTCTCTTTACTATCTAGTGATATTGAGCACCTTTTTGTGTGCCTGTTATGCATGCATCTTCTCTGATGAAGTGTTGAGATTATTTGCTCATCTTTTAGATTGGATTGTTTTCTAGAGTTGTATATTCTAGAAAGAAGTCCTTCATCAGTTATGTTTTGCAAAAACATTTCTCTCAGTGGCATGATTTGCATGTGTTTTTTTTTTACTCTCTTAACAGTATCTTTTTTTTTTTTTTAATATTTTTATTTATTTCTAGGAGAGAGAGAGAGAGAGAGACAGCGTGAGCAGGGGAGGGTCAGAGAGAGAGGGAGATACAGACTCTGAAACAGGCTCCAGGATCTGAGCTGGCAGTCAGCACAGAGCCTGACGCAGGGCTCGAACCCACGAACCGCGAGATCATGACCTGAGCCAAAGTCAGATGCTTAACTGACTGAGCCACCCAGGCGCCCTTAACAGTATCTTTCAAAGAGTAGAAGTTGTGTCCCAGCACTAATTGTCATTTAATGCAATCATATGTCTATTTTTCTTAACACTCCCATTCAGCTATTCTTCTCCAGTACTTTTAAACCCATGGGCAAGATCTTAAGTTTATCCAGGAGCAGCATGGAGTAGTGGAAAAGACTATTTTTCATGTATCCAAACTTTGTCACTTTGATATTCTTGGCCATTTTTTTTCCTTAAAAAATTTTTACAATGGAAGGCAGAGAGTCTTGTGGGTAGGGCATGACATTAGCTAATCTTCTTATGAAAATGTGGTTCAGTACGAGAGAAAAAGAGAGGATTAGACACTGTCACGTAGCCAGAAGGCGGCACAGCCTGAAGCAGACAGCAGGTGTGTCGAAGCTGAAGCCTAAGCCTGTGCTCATTACCACATACTGTCCATTCTGCACTAACCATTTTCCTTCATTTCTTTCAGTGAAGAGCCTTGGTTTTCTCATCTTGTATATAGTGATTTACAGTTTACAGAGAGCTTTGGATGTTAACTCTTAGGAAATCTTAGAGGCCTCTTCAAGGCTTCATCTTCGAGGACATTGGGCTTTATTGGATAACCTCTGGTAAATTCCACCTATCTTCAGCTATTTTTAAATTATTGTGTAATTGCAGCAATAGTGGAAATTCTAAGCATGTTTTCCATGACTTTGCAGTCCTTTATCCTACAGGTAATTTCCCCAGAATTTGTTAGATAACAGGAAAATGTTTTTGCCTCTGAGTATCCTTTGGTTTTGATTTTCTATGGAATTTGCCTTTATTTCATTTTGCATAGACTTAGTAAACATCCTGTAAAAGGCAGATGTGAACTTGGAGTAACCTGGGTTTGCAGGTGCTGTGAATCCTGCTGGCCACTGGGAATGTGGCCATCACACCGCATATTTGAGTGTCCTTCCACCTTCTAGCTAGAGCTGACTCCTGTTTGCAGAGTGGAAGGAAGCTAAAGCCTCATCCCACACTATTGTCTTCCAAAAGAATGCCAAAGAAAGAGGCCAATTAAAAGATGAAAGCCTGGCAGTGCATTTTAATCTTCTCATCTGCCTGTCCTGGGTGGCCTCCAGGCCCTGTCAAGGAGAGGTAGCAGAAAAGCCTGTGGAATATTTACTTTGATTTATCTTATGGAAACTAACTCAGTACTCAGCTGTTCCATGGTTTGTGCCAAAATGGCTCATGAAGAACATGTTGACACGAAAGCCATGCTTTCATGCTTACCTTTGGCTCTTCACAGAAGGGGATCCCTCCCTTCCATGCCTGCTCTGTTTTATGTCCCTCAATTCACATACACGCACCTGTGTCCCACCAAGCGGTCTCCCTCCAAGTGTGGAGATTTTTCTGTTACTCCCCAGAAAGATTTCCTGGCTGTTCCAAGTGTTCTGACTTCAATACAGTTCTGTTTGAGGGACAAGGCAAATCCCGGTCTCCCTACTTCTACACCATCTTAACCCTTCTCTCCTCAGACTTACCTTTGAATGTGTAGCCCTGTGGAGGCCTGTGGCGGTGACTGGCAGATGCAAACATTTAAGAATGAGAAAAGATGGAGGAAGTTTTTTATACCTTAGATGTAGAGGAAGTACATGTGAGCCATGTAAAATAACAAAAAATAATACAAGTTAGCAATAAGTTTGTCCTTTTTTCAAGGGAAAACAATCCATGGGTTGGGGGAAAACAGTACCTAACATGAAGGGGGAGTACTGTTCGTGAGGGATTTGGGCTAAGAGTGAGTTTTATAGAGAATTAGAAGCAGCAACATGGAAACAGGGCATGATTGGCTTGGAGGTCAACAATTTCCTGGTAAGGCCAGCAGGCCTTATTTTCCAGGGTAAAGTGAGGTAGCTAAAGCTAGGTCAGAGGATTGTGTCTCTTGTGTGTTAAGTTTCCTTGACCAGTGTTTCCTGAAACTGCAGGCCTTCTCAGGCTTAGATTTGTGACATTGGCAGGGTCACTGGGGTGGCGGCCTCCATTTTGTGGGTAATGATATGGCTATTAACTTTATCAGCCATAATTATATATATGAAATAAGGGTTGAAAAATAGCAAGAAAATGGAGGCTCAGTTCTGTCAAAGAGGAAAGGAGGAATGGAAAGTGAGGCTTCATCAAACCAAGATTTCACGGTCATGTCTCAACCCTCCCCTCACCCCCCAGGGATAAAATACATTTAATCTGGCTTTAAGTGAGGGTGTTTTAGATATGACAGACTAATAGAATGTGTACAGAGGGTCTAGACAAAATTTGTGGAAACAATATCAAGAAGCAAATCCTTACTGAGAAAGAACTGGAAGAACATTTAGAAGGCAGTACATGTGCAATTAGTTATCCTATGGGGGAATGAGGGACACACTACAGGTTCTTCCAGCATGAGAGGTATCATTCCCATTCTGGATTTATTATTAGTGACTCCTTATAGGATATGTTTGTATAAAATGACCGCTGGTTTTATGGGAAGACTAATAGTTGGCTGTGTATCAGTTTTGTCAGAAATATTTGATCACTCACATGAAACGATACTCAGCATCCCTCCTCATCAGGGAAATACAAATCAAAACCACACTGAGATACCACCTCACGCCAGTCAGAGTGGCTAAAATGAGCAAATCAGAGAACTCTAGATGCTGGCGAGGATGTGGAGAAACGGGCACCCTCCTNGTGAATTCTCAGCCTCCTTTTTGGCTCTTACACAGTTGCGGCTAGCAACTGCTGTGACAGTTTTTACCCCCGGCTCTCTGGTAACTAGCTGGGTGCTGAGTTCCTTAGTGTTCTCCTTGTCTGCAGCCCGGCCTATGCTCTTGAAGGCCTGGCCTCTCAGTTTTGTTTTGTTTTTTTTCTTCAAACCTGTCACTAACTCCAAAATTTTGAATACTTTTCCCTTGGCTTAAAGAGTGTTCCCTGTGAGATTCCCCTTCATTCTTCAACTTGTATTTCCTCCACTCCCCTGAGTCTTGAGGTTGGGGTTTTATGCTTGGAATGTTTTTTTGCAATTCTTGAAATTCATTCCACATATTTAAGGAAATTCCAGAAGAACGTGCTTCATATGCATTTACATTTTCCTCTGTTTCAGTTTTTGGTCGTCTCTAAAGAAATCTGAGATTTGTTTTTCTAATTATCCAATCTTTTTCTTCCTGTGAGTTCAGGCTTCATCTTTAGAGTTCAAGGCAACATCATTTCACTTAGGCCAAGAGAAAGCAGCCCACTTCATATCTTCTCTTAAAGTTCAAGTCTTCAAGAAGACAGCTCTAGAAAGGTGTACTTTCTCTGCCGGCAACTGTACCACACCTAGAAGTCTCTAACTCTGGGGGCAGATCTTCACTTCAGTCCCAGGCACAGGACAAAATGCTTAGGTCCCGCATGCGATTTCTAGCCTGTTGACATTTCTGTAAACTGTAGGTGTTTTCCAGAATACAGTGATTATAAATATGGTCCATTTCCCCACTGGGGAGCATCCTTACCCTTCTCACTTTGGTTGGGTTGGGACTGAGCAGCCCTTTCCTACCAAAGTTCTGGAAAGGTGCTGCGTTGCTCTTTCTGTGGAAAGTGTGGGCCTGGCTGGGGTCTTCCTTGGCCCACTTTGCCTATGCTGGGCCTCTGAGCAGGTCCTCTGGACCTGTCACCAGGAGCCCAAGCCCGTATTTTGTTTATTTTGTCCTGTATTTGAAAGATACTCAGTGCATGCTGTGTTTCCTGTACATTTGTATCTGTCCCAGCAGTTTGGTGCTAATGTGTGTGAATGAATAAATGAAACCCTTCCTCATTTGTCAGTAACAATAGTTTGCAAACTTTTTCTGTAAGAAGCCAGATAATAAATATTTTAGGCTTTATGGGCCATACATCTCTGTTAGGACTACTCGGTTCTCTCTGCCCATTGTAGTGAGAAATCTCATTGCAATTGATTGGAATCTGTGTTCCAGTAAAACTTTATTTATAAACACAGATGGCAGTTTGGCGCCGAGGCTCTAGTTTGCCCATCCCTGGCTTAAGATGTATTTTTCCGTAAAATTCCATTTGTAAGTTATTTTATCACCTATATTCAATGCCTAGAGTACATTGATTTGGTGAATGCATGTTGAAACAATTATTTCTAATGACTAAATAATAATGAAAATGACTTTTTATTGCTATAAAATTTTTTTTAAATGTTTGCTTACTTTTGAGAGAGAGAAATAGAGAGGGGGAGGTGGGGTAGAGAGAGAGGGAGACACAGAATCTCAAGCAGGTTCCAGACTCTGAACTGTCAGTACAGAGCCTGACACAAGCCTTGAACTCATGAACTGTGAGATCATGACTGGAGCTTCAGTTGGGCACTTAACCAACTGAGCCACCCAGGTGCCCATAACGACTTTTTCTGATAATATTTCATATGTAAGGGACCATCTATATGCTGTATTTGTAAGTATTTACTTTAAATTACGGTTAAAACTGGATGTGTAATTTTAGTAAATGAAAAGTTTTGAAAAGTCTATTTGACGTGCTCTTTAATCAAAACTAGGAGGTTTTTCTGAGTCAAACTGTGACTGAGAAGAATGTTTTTAAAAAGCTTTAAAAAATTAGTTTTGCTTCAGGTAATGTGAATATAGCCAAAATACCTCACTGTTTATGACCTAATGACCCAATGTTTGAAGTATTATTCATCCTATCAGTCTCCAGGGTGTGTGCTGGGTAGAGAATGTTTGTTCAGTATAGTTTCAAAATGTGGAATGGTTTATCATAAGAAAAAATGCACGACTTGTACAGTCTTGGCCTGACTCACTGTTAAATGTAATAGGAAAGGTTTACTATCATGTAGAGGTCATCTTTGTAGCCAGCCAAACTCCATGTCCTTCCCGTCAGCTTTTGTCACTACCCAAGATGGAGGAGTTTGGGTCATGGTGCTCAGTACTTGGCCTCTGGACTGGTGCCTATACTTCTCCCCAGACCTTTCCACTCTGCCCCCTGGAACAATTCTGTGGTGTCAACTTCTGTCCCTTCCTAAGCCTTCTCTTTGCCTCTTAGCCATGTGAGACACCTAGCCCTCTTCTCCTGTGGCCCTTCCCCAATGCACTTTGCTCTTTCCCACGCCTAGCACACCCCCAGGCTAGAAACCGTGGCCTCTTCCAGACAAACGGAAAAGTGTACATAGTCATATCCATGCCTTATACCACTGGGCTTGCCTATCCGGTACCCTCCTCCTCATTACTCTGCTGACTTCTTTTTGTTCCTCTTTATTCAGTGAGGCCTTGAACAGCTGCCTCACTAGTTTCTCCCACCCTGACTCCGCCATCATCTTGGTGAATACACTGTGGACCAGGAGGGAGAGCTGATCCAGTCCTCTATCACCTCCAAAACCATGTCTTCCACTCCTACTCCAGCCTCTTTCTTTGACCCCCCAGTCCTGGATGTTATTTGTGGGAGGCCTTCACTTCTGCGTCGCTACATCCCCGCATCTCACTCTGCAGCCTGCTCAGTATCTTTCCTTGCAGCTTCAGCTAAACCTGCTGAGTCAACACCTCTTGCCTTTCCTCCCGATCAGCCTCCTGCTCCCCTTGTTTGCCTGCTTGGCAGAGTCTGCACAGTCCGAGGTAAACTCCTTTCTTGACCCTGCCTTCCAACTTGCTGTGTTGTCCTCTCACACCTACCTGGGAAAACCCGACTGTTCACAGTCTGCTCGGGTCTGCCGGGTCTGCACTAGCTGCAGACCGCCGGGACCCCTGTTCTGTGGAGTGGCTCCCAAGCCAACGGGCACCAGCTAATTTCAGGGTTGTTAGCCCACGCAGTGTCTGTCTGTCTGTCTCTTTTCTTAAATTTTGTAAAATGATTTATTTCTGAGAGAGAGAGAGAGAGAGAGAGAGCGAGCGAGACCAGGGGAGGGTCAGAGAGAGAGGGAGATACAGAATCTGAAACAAGCTCCAGGCTCTGAGCTAGCTGTCAGCACAGAGCCCAACGTGGGGCTTGAACCCACGAACTGTGAGATCATGACCTGAGCCAAAGTCGGACACTCAACCGACTGAGCCACCCAGGCGCCCCCACAGTGTTTTTTATGTAATAGGTTACTTACCTGTGACCTGCAGGAGTTCTACAATCATTCTTTTCTGGTTACCTTAGGGTCCTGCATGCTTGCATACAGCTATTCATGTTCTCTCTGGTTTACCACTCAATTTTAGCTCTTTTGACCTGGAGTTTCCCTTCATAGCAGGTATCAAATGGCTGTGCCTTTCCAAATAATGTCTTCCTGGAGAATAACCTCTCTCCAAGAGATTGAATGCATTTCATCAAGGCTTTTATAGAAGGCAGATAACACTGGTGACCTACAGTCTTATTTTGACTTCAGGCTTTGATTAGGTCACAAAAGGGGGCCTTTTAGGCAAATGTGAAGTAGATCAGAGCATTTCTCCCAGACAAGCTAGAGTTAATAAGGCACTCTGGGCACTCTCGTGTGATATGGTCTGTTCATTCTGAGGGTTAGGGGTACATTGTAATAAAAGCTGTAACTTTGATTACTTTCTCATATAGAAGTGCTGGAAATTGGCATGTACAGTTCTCTCTCATTCATGACCAGAGCTATTATTTTGGGTCAAGTGCATGGGTAGCTGAATTACCTGGTCTTTTGGGGCAAATTAATACAGTCGCCTGGAGTATCAACTTAGGGTTCAAAAAAGTAACATTAGTTTTCGTGACATAGACAGTGGTCATTCTCATCAGCAAAAGCACTTATTAAACAACCACGTTTTGAAAAATGAACAAATACAGCTGGGTAAATAATGAAGGCGATTTTAAGTCTTTTTTTGTGTAGTACTGACACTTGTTCTATTATTATCTTGTTTGTAGAATAGAGGCTTTCATTGTGTGGCCAGTAAGGAATTCATCAAAATTTCATATCGCCTGTGTGGGCCCCCATTGTCCGCGGCTGCCATCTGGCCCTGCTTTCGCCGGGGCTGATAATTATTTCATATGGCACTGCCGGTCCTCCTGGCTACCTTCACTGAATCTGTTTTCCTTCTCCTCCAGCTTTTCTATCTTCTGACTCTTTTCTCTATTTTAGGTAGTAGAGTAGTGATCACCCTCTGTTAGGGGAGGAAAATGGAAATTGATGCTGGCTCTTGGCTTTTCTCTTTCCCCTCAAGACACTGGGTAGGTCTCTCACGTGTCTGTCACGCACTCCAAGTGTTTCTCCACATCGTAGGTACCACCTGTTTGATCTGGGACTCTTCTTCCTACATCATGGCCCAAGAGGCGGGGAGGCCGGCCGGCTCGCCCCGCTGCTTGCCTTTTGTGGATGTCGGGCAGTAGCCTGGTCTGGCCCCATCTCATCACACCTACTTTTTTGTTTTCTCTTTTCAGAAAGTTGAAGCCTGTTTCCTGAGCTGTGCTCTTTTTGTCTCTGAATCTGAATTAAACCTTCTCTTCTCAATAGTTTCTCTTTTCTTTTAACTTTTTGCCTTTAGAAGAAGTTAATTATTTCTTATGACTTACAAGTACTTGTGCTCAGTGGGAAGGGAGAGAGAAGATGTGTAGAACCTTGATGGCGGTTCCTCACTTCAGTAAAGTTTCCAGGTAGCGCACTGGAAAGGTGACTACAGAATGGCTCAACTACTGAATTAGTGGCTCAGAAAATCAGTGTCACAAAGATGTAGAGGGAGAAGGCATCTTTTTGGAGCAGTAGTGTTTGCGGAAGACATTTGAGTTGTTAAAATGGAGGGTTGAACATATTGGAGGACACTGAATTTTTGTGTTCAGGCAGGAGCAAGGATTTCTGTGTGAGAATCCAGGGGAGAAAGGCCTGAAGGCTGATAGGAAGGCCTTATTCTATAGCCAAATGGACCTTTGGAAGATTTTTTTGTGACAAAAAGCTTTTTTGATTTTTAAGGAGCAATAGTCAGGCATTGAAGTAGAGTAGATGCAAAGGAGATTAAGGCAGCACAATCAGTAGGAGATAGTGAAGTGTTACATCTGCCAGAAGAGAAGGCTAGAGCTTGGTGGAGAGAAGTACGCAGACCTGGATGGACAAGGAAAGTGCATTCTGATGCTTTGAGTCTGGGCATCTGGGAGAATGTTAGTATCGTGATTTCAATAGTGAATTGAGGTGTGGCAGTTCAGGCTTGGGTGAGAGGGTGAGGTCTCTTTTACATGCTGGCTTTTTGGTGATATAAGCGTGCTCAAGAGGAAATGCTCAAGTGGGAGCCATGAAGGTGAGGCTGGAGGGACGGTCCTAGGGAGGACACGAGTAGTACATGTAGGACGACCTGCTTGGAGTTTATACTGGAATGAACAAAGTTTAGAAGGTGGAGGAAGAGCTCTGAGTAGGTGAGCTGAAGAAGAATGTGAAGGAGGGAGTGGTTGGCAGGTTAAGCTTCACAGTTTCGAGGAGGGTGAAGTAATCATGAGAAAGCTTCCAGATTAACCCATGCTTGCCTGCCTCCCACACATCCTGTCACACCCAACCGCTCTCTGCCATGGATCCTTCTGGGTTTTGCCTGAACATCCAGGCAGAGACCTTCAGTTTGTTATGATTGGCTGTCAGCCCATATTATTTCCCTTCTGGAGTATAGTTCTAGGCTTGGAGAGCAGAATCCATCTATAAACTAAACCCCAAAGTCTAATAGGACCCAGATTCATGTGCTCCCTGGTACGCTATCAGATGAGAGAGAAGGCATCCTGACCTTTGAGAGGAATCGTGGAAATCTCACCCAGTCAAGGTGATTTATGCCCTCGAACTTTTCCTGTATTTGGGGTTTGCTTTCTCCAGAAATGCGGATCACTCATTCTGGAACATTTTATTGTGGTGGAAAGTTGTTCCATGTAGTAGATGTCAGATCTACAGTTACACAGATTGCATACTTTAATGTGCAAATACTTCTACTAAAAGTCTCAAGATAAATTTGTGCGTGTCACAATCAGGTTTATAGAAACACATCCAGAAGCTCTTATAGAATTATCAAAGGAGACAAACATGCGGTGTTAACACTTAAAAAAACAATCAGCTTTATTGAGGTATAATTGATAAATAAGATTGTAAGATACTTCTTTTTCCTTTTCATCAAATATAGTTTGGTTTTGTGTTTTTAAACTATTGTATTTTTTATGTATTTGGATATAGCCATTAAAAATAGAGGACAGTAGGGGCGCCTGGGTGGCCTAATCGGTTAAGTGGCCAACTTTGGTTCAGGTCATGATCTCACAGTTTGTGGGTTCGAGCCCTGCATCGGGCTCTGTGCTGACAGCTAGCTCAGAGCCTGGAGACTGTTTCCAATTCTTGTCTCCCTTTCTCTCTGCCCCTCCCCTGCTTGTACTCTGTCTCTCTCTCTCTCTCTCTCTTAAAAATAAATTTTAAAAAACCCTATTAAAATAATTTTAAAAAACAATAGAGAACAGTATTTCCAGGGATGGAGTTTTTTTTATACCTTTGCCCTACCAAGAATGTGCCAGCAGGGGGTAGCAGAGAACAGGAACTAATTTCCCATTTGCCTTCCTTAGACTTCCAATAAAGAGCCAAAGCATTTGGAGCTGGGAGAGGATGGGTGATTTAGTCCAAATGCTTTTTCCTTCCCTTCCCTTCCCTCCCCTCCCCTCCCCTCCCCTCCCCTTCCCTTCCTTCTTTTAAGTTTGTCTATTTATGTATTTTGAGAGAGAGACAGAGAAAGAGAGGGAGGGAGAGAGAAAGAAAACGAGTGGGGAGCAGCAGAGGGAGAGAGAGGATCAGTACAGGCTGACTCTGTACTGTCAGCACAGAGCCTGAGGTGGGGCTGGAACTCATGAACCATGAGATTATGACCTGAGCTGAAATCAAGAATGGGATGTTTAACCCACTGAGCCACCCAGTGCACCCAAATTCTTTTTCTTATAAGGAAATAAGACTCATAAGAACCCCATGGTTTGACAGTAAAACCATCTTTCTCTGAGACCATTCTTGACAAGACTCAGTAAGGGTGCTTCTAAAAATGGTGGACTTGCGGTGTCAATCCTGGCAGTTTGAATCAGGACCTCTTAGGGAAAGGCCTGGGTTGTTCTACAAGCACCACAGGTGATTCTTCTACAAACTGAATTCGGAGTCCACAAGCAAGAGTCCTTCCTACAGGGCAGGAGTTGTCCTAGGCCTCGAGGATAAAATGAAAAACCTCACGTAGTTTCAAAGGGACATGCCTGCAGGGGCCGGCCACGTTGTGTACATGAACGAGAAAGGGCACGCGTCAGCTGATACGGGAGCATAGGGTTGTCACTGTCTGGAGCGTGTGTTCTTCCCCCAGCCTCTCATGGACTCAGGGACAGCCTGTTGGGGCTATCAGGTAATGCATGCCCAGTGTGGTCAGATGGTTTCTTTTTTAAAGAGAAGCTAGCGATCCAGAACTTTGTTTTCTATTTCCCAACTTCAACATGTTGTGTGGGCCAAACAAAACATGTCTACAGGTTGGAGTCAGCTTATGGGCTGTGATAATCTCCTTTAGGAACTTAGGCGGGTAGGTGAGTCGTAAATGGGAATACACATTTGCTGTACAGTGCTGTGAATGTTAGGGGGTGGACAAGAGTGAGAGGTGCAGTGGGCCAGAGGGAGCCTTCAATACTGCTTGAAGGAAGTCATGCTGACTTCCTGAGGTCCAGTTCTCAAGATTACTGATAATTTTTTTGAGTAAAACAATCTCATTCATTCTTTTGGGCAGAGTCTTCCCTCTGTTTCCCTAAAAGGGAACACACATACCACTCTTTTTATGTCTCAGTATACCAGAATAGTGTTAAGTTATTCTCAGTGCTTCAACCTTTGTAGCCTTAAAACACTTGATTCCAATAAAGAGAAATAAAATTATTAGTCAAGGATTTCCTTTCATTAAGGTGTATTTATTTATTTTTGAGAGAGAGAGGGAGAGAGATAGACATTGAGAGAGAGAGAGCACGTGCACACACACAAGCAGGGGAGGGACAGAGAGAGAGGGAGACACAGAATCTGTGAGCACAGAGCCTGTTGCAGGACACAAACTCACAAACCGTGAGATCATGACAACCAAAGTCCTATACTTAACTGACTGAGCCACCCAGGCACCCCAGTCAAAAACTTTTTAAACTAATAATTAGATGTGTNCAATCTGTGAGCACAGAGCCTGTTGCAGGACACAAACTCACAAACCATGAGATCATGACAACCAAAGTCCGATACTTAACTGACTGAGCCACCCAGGCACCCCAGTCAAAAACTTTTTAAACTAATAATTAGATGTGTTATGGAGCCATCAGCATATCTACTTTTTAAAGATTTATTTGGGGGCGAGATAGGCAGAGAGAGAGCAAGAGAGAGAATCCCAACCAGGCTCCAAACTGTCAGCGCAGAGCCCGATGCAAGGCTTGACCTTGGAGCTGTGGGATCATAACCTAAGTGGAAACCGAGAGTTGGGCACTTAACCAACTGAGCCACCCTGGCGCCCCAGCGTATTTACTTTTGACATGAATAAACTGGAAGCTTTGTTAAGATCTGTCACGGCCATGGAGAGAATCTAGGGGAAACTTTGTTCCTACAAGTTGTTTGAGGAAAACTGATTTCCTAACCATTCTGTTGTCGGGACTGTAATTACAGCAGAAGTTAATGTGGAAGTGTATAAGCTCATTAGCTGTGGCCCTCTCTGCTGCACTCTAAGTGTGTGTTCTGCTTTGAAACCATCTGAGTTAAGCAAATTATCAAAAAAGGGCATGGATTTGCACATAAGAAAACTTAGGGTTGTGAAATTATTTAGATACAATGCAAAGAGGACACATTTAAAAACCAAAAGAAAGATAGGAAAAATAATAATTTAATATTCAAACATTTCTATGTCAGGTAGGGGAAACCGCACTTTGGAAAGTTAGACCTATGAACTGAGACTGTGAAAAAGTTATGTATACTTTTCAAGGGAGGTGGGTATTTAGAGTACAGAAATTACTTTATTGGCTTATCTCATATTTATCGTCTTTCGTGTATGGGATATGGGTAGTGTTTAAGGCCTATTAGAATTATCTTTTTAAAAGTCAACTTTATTAACTTTAAGGAAAAATGTAAAAATTTCTAGATGTACAATTTGAGTCTTTTAAAGAACATTTATTGAGATATAATTCACATACCATACAATTCACTTTTTTAAAGTATACAATTCATCGGTTTTTGGTGTATTCACAGAGTTGTGCAGCCATCACCACTGTTTAATTTCAGGATATTGTCATTGCTTCAAAGGAAACCTTATACACATTAATGGTCACTCCCCAGTCTTCTCTTCCCCTAACCCTCTGGCAACCGCTAATCTACTTTCTGTCTCTCTGGGTTTGCCTATTCTAGACATTTCACATCAAATGGAATCACACAATATGTGATTTTTTTGTGTGTGTGTCTGGATTTTTTCCTTTAGCTCTACATTTTTCAAGGTTTATCCATGTTGTGTCATCTGTTAGTACTCCATTCCATTTAATGGCTGAATGATACTCCGTTGTATGGTTATGCTGTATTCTATTTATTCATTTATCAGTTGGTGGACGTTTGGATGTTTTTAGGCTTTGGCTAACATAAGTAATGCTGCTGTGAACATTCATATACAAGTTTTTGTGGGGGCATGTTTTTATTTCTTTTGTATGTGCTTAAGAATATATTGTAACTATCTCTTTGCTTCCTAGAAATTCATTGTTGAGGGGAAGAAAGGTAGACAAATGGGTCAGAAGGACTGCATGGTTAGCTTGTAGTAAGAATCTGTCAAGAACCATTTGGGGAACTCCTGTGTTAGTGCTCACCTCAGCTCCATTCTTTCATACCAAACTGGCAGAGGAGACTAAAGCATATCATTGGTGCCAGGGGGTGTAACTATCAATTTGAAGTTCATATAAAATAAGTAGTGACTCCTACCTGTAAATACAGACACACTCTTTCCCCAAATGAATGTTTCCCACAGTGATGACTCTCATAGTAATTCTCTGGGAGATAAGCAGATAATTGTTGAGACTTGCTAATGTGTGTGTGAGACATTTCTACAAAAAAGAACAATGTCTTTTGTCTCTTGAGAACCCATGATTATAATAAGCATCTGAACTATACTTAAAATATCCTGATAATGGATGTTCACATCTATGTGTGCCTGGCGTGCTAGTTATTTAAAAACTCCTTGATCTAGAAAAAACTAATAATTTACGCACTAGACTAGGCTTTTTCTAGACTTTTTTCCCCCTTGAATATTTTTCCTTATTGTCTGCAACAGCATTGATTGGAGTATGAACCTGTATTTATAGACAAAATGTACTTTATACTTTACCCTTTTGAAGTATCTTTTGTGATCATTAACTGAACAAAGTATAGCTGTAAAACCTGAGCACATGTGTGTGTGATGTTTTCAGTGAACTTAACTAGCTGATGATAGGTTCTCTTTGATTTGGTATCTACATGAAACCTGGCACATAAATTGTCAGCCCTGAAGCAGATCTTCCTCTTCCAGTTCTTTAGTTCTATTTAGTTCTTTCCAGTTGCTTTTCATTTTTGGCTTATTAATAATTGTTCTAGCCAAAACAATTTGAGACTGTATGCTAAGAGTTGGTAATTGTATAGAGAAGTGGCCACTTCTGGAGCAGAAATTAGGTTTCAACTAATTTTTTTTGCACTTCTAAATCTAAGTGTAATTGACATTTGGCCTAATGATGATTGAGTGAGAATTTTGAGTGTTTATAAAGATGTTGGCTTTTAATTATCTGAGAATGCAACTGGGAACTTTGCATTTTGCTCTTTTCCCTTCCTGGCTTTATGAGGACCTATGGGTCCTTCCCAAGAGAAGGTGAAGTGGGAGGTGTAACTTACACGAGCCACTGAGACTCAGTGCTTAAGGGAACCATATGGGCAAGAAACAAGGTTTAGATTTTTGACCATTATGAGACTTTTGGGTTCCATTTAGAATTCAGTGATTTGTGCAGTTCTGATTACCACTATTTTGGAAGACAGAGGATTTGGATTTGCTATCAAGTGATATTAGTATTGGCAAAAACAGTCCTAGTATACTCCAGAATATTATGTAGTATGATGCCAAATCTTAAAAGAGGCCAGTGACTCGAGAATTATGTTGCTTAGAGCAATGTTATTTGCTGAATATACAGTATAAGTTAACCAAGAACATGCTGTAATTCGGAGGGTTAACCACATTTTAGAGAGATGGCCAGGCTTAAGATATCATTTTGACTATGCATTTCAAAACAGGGTTAGATTTTTAAAGAGGGATTTCCAAGAATTGCTTCATCTCACTTTTTATATTCCTGCTGCCAAGCACCGTGCCAGGTACGTGCATAGCAACTGTCATTACATTATTTTTGAATGAATAACTGGGTACTTTCTTAGTATCTTTGTTAAAATTTAGAAATAACATAAATGGAAAAGTTAAATTACAACATATCGTTTAGTCTGGATAAATTTCAGGTAGCAAATCCATAGTGGTGACAAGCTTTCAACTTTTAACATTTCATCCAGGAATATTCCCTTTTAGAAAAACTTTTTAAAATTTATTCTCAGATTCGTTAACTTGCAGGGCAATCTTGGCTTCAGGAGTAGAATCCAATGATTCATTACTTACATATAACAACTAATGCCTATCCTACATGTGCCCTCCTTAACGCCCATCACCCATTTTCCCCACCCATCCCACTCCCCNATGGTTTGCCTCCCTCTGCTTTTATCTTGTTTTTGGTTTTGTTTTTGTTTTTCTTTCCTATCCCATCCCCTGTGATCTTTTGTTAAGTTTCTCAAATTCCACATATGAATAAAATCATGTGATATCTGTCTTTCTCTGATTGGCTTATTTTGCTTGCATAATACCCTCCAGTTCCATTTATATTGTTGCAAATGGCAAGATTTCATTGTTTTTCATCGCCGAGTAGTATTTTATTATATATACATACACCACATCTTCTTAGCCCATTCATCAGTTAATGGACATTTGGACTCTTTCCATAATTTGGCTATTGTTGATAGTGCTGCTGTAAACATTGGGGTGCATGTGCCCTTTGGAGTCAGCACTCCTGTACAGGAGTATTCCCTTTTGAAAAGGTGTATCACTGGAGGGATATGTTTTCATGGATTCTTGTGTTTCCTCTCAAACTCTTGGCAAAACTAGAATGGGTTCACTCTTGTGCAGTAGAAGCCTAATTTAATAAAGTCATACCAGGAACTGAGGGAGGTTCTTCCTCCAAAACACTCCTCACCCTCCTGCTGTCACCCCCATCCCACGCACTTGAAATGTAACCATCAGGTTTTTTTTTTTTCTTTGGTTTTGGTCTTGTTCTTTTTTGCTTACAATATTCATAGTGTAAAATATTCATAGGAAGAGTAATGATTAAATTTCACATAAGTGACTAGTATGCGTATGCTGTATTTCAACCAATGAGAAGTTGGGTAAGATAGTTCTGCCCTTGAGACTCTGCAGTGTAGACTGGCATGGCCAGGGCTAGGTTTCTAATTATATTGCAAAGTTCACTCCATGCTGTGATAGATGATAGACATTTGGACTTGATACTCAGCTGCCTGTTAGGTAGGGAGCTACTTACTGACCTAGATCTCAACCCAAGCAACCATATTGTAACTTAATTTCCTCATGTAAAAATGGGGTAAGAGCTCCTACCACACAGGGTCACTGTGACGATTAAGGGGGGGTTGTGCACAAAGTAAGCAGAGTTAAGTGTTGGCTGTCATAATCTAGGTACCTGAATCATAGCAGAGAAGACCGAGGCCTGGAGATTTCAGAGACTCACTCTTGATTATGCAAAGAAAGAGACTGAGTTTCCCATCTCATCTTCTTTGATTCCAAGTTCCTTTCTGTTTGGGGCACAGTATTAGGGTAGTTTCAAAAGGGTAGAGCCCATCCTTTTAGGAAGAACTGGCTTCTCTAACAATGTGAATAAGCTTTTCCACAATTTTACTCCAGGAAAGGAGCAAGCAGGTAGACATTTGTTCTATTTAAATTATGTTTAGTTTTTATCTAATGTTTTTGATTGTGTGACTCAGTCCTTGTGTTTGTAAGTTTTTGGTATGTGTGTGATCAGTAACATTGGTCAAAGTTATTGCATCATAAACTATGATAGATATAAAAATTGGACCTGTACTGTGGAGTTGTGGGGATCATATAGTGGTTGCTTCAAAAATGGATTTTGATGTGGGCACGTAGGTGGATCAGTCAGTTAAGCATCCGACTTCTACTCAGGTCATGGTCTTGAGGTTTGTGGGTTCAAGTCCCATGTCGGGCTCTGTGCTGACAGGTCAGAGCCTGGAGCCTGCTTCAGATTCTGTGTGTCTTTCTCTTTCTGCCCCTCTCCTGCTCTTTTTCTCAAAAATAAACAAACATTTAAAAAATTTTTAAATGATTTTTAATAGAAGAAAGGAAAGAGAGGTGTTTTTAATTCTTTGACAGCTTTAGAAATTGACCAAAAAGCATGGCAGTTTCTTGACATGCGCCAGCCTGGGGGTTCTAGCTATGGGAACCATCCCTGATATAGGCTCTCTCACTCGAAGGTAAACACTCAGTCATTTCCCCCAATGGAAAAATTAGGGCAGACCCCATTGCTTTTGAATTGTTTCATGATGTGGGGCCTGTGGTCCATAGTGGCTTCTGGTGGTAAATGTTCCTTGGGTTTTGTTTTTGTTTGGTTTGGTTTTTGCATTACTTAGGTTGAATGATTGGCATGGTGGTGATGATATGTGTATCTTAAATGTGATCTAGTAGTTGATCAACCAGTTAATATGTAACTACAATAGGAACCAGTTATGAGACCAACCAAAGCTCATAGCCTAGTTTTTGTTGCAAACATCGCTTTCCCTCTTTTAAAACAAGCTCAAATGGGCACTGTGTTTTTACACTGTGATTCACACAAAAAATATGATTGAGAATGACTTTTGGATTCTAAACATCGTTTATATAGCTGCTTAAAAGGAATTGAAAGATTTTTTTTTTAAAATTTATTTTTGAGAGAGACAGAGAGAGAGAGTGAGAGAGTGAGAGAGAGAGAGAGCGAGCTCATGAGCAGGGTAGGGGCAGAGAGAGAGGCAGACACAGGATCTGAAGCAGGCTCCGAGCCGCCAGCACAGAGCCCGACACGGGGCCCAAACCCACAAACCATGAGATCATGACCCGAGCTGAAGTCGGACACTCAACTGACTGAGCCACCCAGGCGCCTCTAAAAGGAATTGAAAAATTTGAATGAGATGAGTGTCTGCTGACTTGCATTAGTGGGTGTTTTGCTGATAACCAGTCTGGTATGAAGTGGTCTTTGAGAAGTTCCCAGAATGTTTGGGATTTAAGTCCTGTGGATTATGTGGTCAGAATTGGAATGGAGAGAAGATGTAGAGAATCGTGTTGCTTACATTGGTGGGAAATCTCATCCAGCCATAGGATTAAAATAAAACCATAAACAATAGAAGGTGTGATGGTAACTCCCATTTGTTTATTAAATTAATACATTTCATAGCAAAAGAAATGGCTTTTTTGAAATCTGTGAACTTGCACTTATTGCCTGTATGCTTAACTGATATTTTCTTTCACAAAATATGCCCTTTGGAAACTTCCCATTGTGGGCTTCTCTGGAGGCTACGGTGGTAGGACCGGTTTGGCAGCGGTGTTTCTGCAGAGTACGCTTGCGGCACGCGCTCCACCCTTACCATGCTCTGGAGGGTAATTAACTTCACAGGAAGTTTCTCGGCCAGGAGCCTCCTGCTTGCTCCTGTTACGTCTTCACTTCTTTCCCATAGGATGGCCAGTCAGCACAGGGGACACCTGGCTGGAAGAAGCACTCTCCTGGACTCTAGTGTGTAGTTCGTTTGTTTGTCCGTTTGTTTTGCGAGGGCTCAGCTATTTCTACATACCATTTGCGTGCTATGCAGTAGCGCGGGCAAGCCTCGGTGTTGTTTGTTTTTGTTTCAATTAGGGGGCTGACTGAGCAGTGGCTTGTCAAAAGTATGTTGAGTGAGATGGGTCCAGGATTGAAGCCCAGGGCTTTTTGTCTGACATTCCTCTCAGGTTAGTTCAGGTAATGGTTTTATTTAGCTGCATTAGGGAAAAATGGAAAGGGGCAAGAAAAAGTTGGAACAAACCAAGTTTTTATAGAAGGCAAGGTGTGGCTGTTTGACTACACAGTGATTATTACTCTTCTTTGTGTTGACTTCTGTTAGCTTACGAGGGAAACACATAGTCTTTATTTAGCTCCTATGAATCACAACCTCATTACGTAAAACGTATCACACCTCAAATAATTTACTAATGAGTAAGGTTCGAAATTATTGAACACAATAGTAATTGTTAGATTAGAACTCGTAGATCATTTGTTCTTTCAAAGTTCTGGAATTTCTTTCCACACTGAATTAAAATAAGGATGGGTTTATATTTTAAAGTATGATTTAACTTTTAACAAGCTGCCTTCAATGTATTTTGAGTTCCTTTACAGATTTCTATAATGTTTACACTTTCCAGGATACAGAAGGTAGTCTAGTGGATTTTTATAATGTAGTAAACCAGTTTCTTCCTTTAATTAAAGGATGCTATGTCTGGCAAAACAGACTTTTGTTTGTCGGTTAAGATGAAACTTATTATCTTCATTCTACAGGTGGAATGTTTGTTGGTGCTAAACTTTGTTGGTGCTCTTCCTGAGTCAAGCAAGTGTTGAGTGCTTCATACTTTATCTCATTTAGTTCTCAGTAACCTTATGAGGTGGGTACTTTGTATTTCTATTGCACAGATGAGAACACTAAGAAGGTTAATCTGGCTTGTCCAGAGTTACAGGTAAAAAATGGCAGGGCAGGAATTCCTGAGCTGGCCTGACCTGGCAATGGTAGATGCAATATTGTATGTTTCTTAAGGAATGTAGCCCAGGTATCCACTATAGATTAAAAAAAATCCACGCTAGGGGCGCCTGGGTGACTTAGTCGGTTAAGCGTCCGACTTTCGCTTTGGTCATGATCTCGCANGGAAAAACTTTTTTGTTTTAGTTCCCTTGGTTGGGTCTTAGATGAGTTTATATTTATGGATATATAATTTGCTAATTAAAAATTTTTACTTTACAATAAACATGTTTTGAGTTACTGGGGTTGAGGTAGCTAGTATATACAGTATGACTATTTTGTAATGTTCATGAAAATGTCCAGGGAATCTCTTAAGCCACTAAAAGAAAATTTTTCATTTTATTAGTATTTCAAGTGCCATATTTGTTCTTTCTGTCTCTCTCACACACATATAATCATTATGTTTATGTATTAAGACTCGTTTCTTTTATTCAGGAACTTTATAAAAAATTAATGGGACATTTTTAACTTATGGAGTTACCTTTTATCCCCAGAACAGTGGAGGATTATTTTAAAAGGCATATTACATGGTGAAATATACTAAGTTTATAGATTGAAGACAACTTAACTGTTTTAGTTTAGGAACATTTAGTGTGTGATGCAGCTGGAATACTTTCTTGCTGAGCACCTATAAAATGCTGTAGGTTTTTGGTATTGGTTGCATGTGGACAGTTCTGTAATCTTCTAGGAAGTTAAACTTTCTGAGCCTCAGTCTTCTTATCAGTGAAAGGAGAAAATTAAGGATTATTAAATGTAAGGAATTTGTGGATTATGTAGATAATGAGAAAAACTACCTAGCATAAAAATTTCCTTAATCTTTAAATATAGGAGATATAGAAAATTGACCTAAATCTGATGGTTTCTGACCATTTTGAATTTCTTAAAATGTTAATTAATTTGTATATCTATTGCACAAGAAATATCTGTGGTTGTTACAAAATATAAATAAGCAAAAATATAGTTAAATAACCTATAATTCTATCATTTAGAAATAATTACTGTTAATATATTTATTTCATATTTATTTATATAATACTATAAAGTTATAGTAATTAGTATATTCCATATATTCCATAAATTACTTTATAATGAGTACATTAAGAATTTTCTAAATTAATTTTTTTTAATTTTAGAGACAAAGCATGCAAGCATGGCAGGGGTTGGGGGAGGGAAGGAAGGAGAGAAAGATAGAGAGAGAGAGAGAGAGAGAGGGAGAGAGAGAGAATCTTAAGCAGGTTCCATGCTCAGTGCAGAGCCTGATGTGGGGCTCCATCCCATGACCCTAGGATCATGACCTGAACCGAAATCAAGAGTTGGAAGCTTAACCAACTGAGCCACCCAGTTGGCTGGCTCCTACATCAAGTATTCTTTACAAGTAATCTACATTCATGACATGAGTTTAAATTTCATGTAGTTTTCTCTTTTATGGTTACATCCTAATTTAACTCATTTCTTACTGGGCATTAAGGATGCTTGTAATTGTTGCTGTTACACATAGTGCTGTGAAACACTCTTGTCATGTCTTTGTGTTCCTGTCCTGCTATTTTAGTATAAATTTCTGGATCTGCACTTGCTGTGTCTCAGAGTACGCATATTTAAGACTTCAAATACATACCCCAAATTGCCTTCTAGAATGATGGCATTGTTTTATAATACCTCCAGTAATGTATAGAGTACGCCAGATTCTCATGTCCTTAAAATATGGATTCTTACTCAAAAATCTTTGTTAATCTTCTATATTTTGTTATCTTTATAAGTACAATGTAAATGGAGTCTGGTTTTATATTATCAATATTTATATTTTGATAGATATTATATATATACAAGAGTACACTAAAATCTATGTACCATGATTTTTGCCTTTTTATAGTCTTTTTAGGGAAATAAACCATTCTGGATAGTTGGGTTTTCTGAATATTTCTGTGTATTTTATTATTTCTACTTAACTATTCTGAATGTTACTCAGCTTTCTATATGGTGCAGAGGTATTCCTTTGAGGTTTAACTATCAGAGTGTGTTGTCAGAGTGCTAATTTGAAGGCCGGTGCCTGGAAAGAGGTTAAGCTTCATGGCTGTTAACTACCCTCAGGTGTTTGATTGCGTAGCATCTTGGCCATTATAAGCTAATAAGTAGGTGATATTTTCCTTGTTTGAGATGAGTAGATGGGTCCAGAAAGGTTATTTAACTTGCTTAAGATCACACAGCTCTTAGTTAATGAAAGTAGGATACGAACATACTTTTGTCTGACATGAGCCCTTTCTCTTTCCATTTCGTCATTTGCTGCCATGCCCTCCTGATTGGCCTCATCCAGGGCTGTTGACTGTCACTCCTCACTGTTATCCATGTGTCAGTAGGAACTATCTTCCTTTCTTGTAACTCAGTGCTTCTAATCTAGGTTAATATGGGAATTTAAATCAGCAGATTGTGCCAGTGGTAGATAATCAAGTATTGGTGGCTCTGAGGGGCTGTTCTATGACTAGACAGACTGGACTTTGACATCTGTTTTGGATGTTCCTGGGACTTTTTCATGCTTTTTGGGCTTTTGATAGGAGTTTTCAGATAAATTAGATGTTACTGTGTTTTTACTGGTTAGGACCGATGCTCATCTTGAGTTTGTTTGGGGTCTATTTGGGGGAAATTCAAGAGAGTTTGTGCTGCATGGGGTACCTGGGATAATCCATGGGCCACTCAGGGTTTTCCCCAAAGAAATGTACCACTCTGTTTTGATATGTTTTATTGCATTTTTATACTTTGTGTTTTACTTATATCACTGTGAGGTCTTTGAGGGAAGAGCTTCCTGCATTTTTTTTTTCTTTAGACCTCGACCCAGTATCCAGGTAAGTGCCTGTAACAGAGACACTCAGCAAATGTTTAATTCATGCAGCGATGTAGCCTTCCTGTAGATTAATGCTGTACTTAGGAAAGGATCTTCTACTTCTTATGTTTGAGTGGCCCAAGCCCCTGTCCGTATTTATAGAGCCAGCTTATAAGAAACTAACTTTTCTTCTAAAAACAAGTGCTGTTTTTCACTTAATGGAAAATATGTCTAGCTATAGCAATGCTGGGCACCATGGAAAGGACGTGGAAGGCATACAGGGACTCTTTGTGGGCTGCAAACCTAGCAGGAGCCTTGTAGCTCACTTAGGGTTTAAGATTCGGGACTTCCCAATCAGCTTCCAAGACGGTATTTTTCCCTGAAGTGGCAGGTGGAGCGAGGACCCCTGCCTGCAGGTGTTGGGTGCATCTCTCGGGCTGCTGGTGACACGGCTATTGCAGAGCACTCTTCCTGCACCGTTAGCTAGGGGGCCGGTTTCAGGAGTTGTTCTTGGGCCAACTGTTTCCCACTGTGGCCTCCATTTTCTCTGCTACTATATCCTCTGTAAGATCCCCTTTCCTCCCAGCCGCTCCACCCTCAAGAGACCACATCTGTAGACATTTTCCAAGTGGTTTCGCTAAGGAACATTGGTTGTGGTAACTGTTCATATGTTATATGTTATAACATATATGTTTATATGTTATAGCCATAAGGGGAGAATTATCTGCTTAAAATATGCACCATCTTCCATGTCTGTCTTTTGTCTCTCTGTGTTGGGATTTAATAGCCTTCTCTCTACGATGTTTCAGTAAAGAGTTCATTACACAAGTCAGGGCCATTTCATGAATCTGTTTAAGGAGAGTCATGCCATCTGCTATTTAGCTTTGCTATGAAATTTGAGTAATTTAAGGATGGGATTGATATTAGTGATGTGCATATATGGTTGGTATTTCAAGTTTATATCTTAATCTGGTTTTATTTACTCTTGGTAAACTAGGTTGCCCATAGGATTTTTATAGAAAACATATTGGAAATTTAGCTTCTAACTTTTGGTGATCAACCATTACATAGTTACATTACAGAAAACTCTCATTGTGTTTTTTTTTTTCTTTTTATATTTGTTCATACTAAAATGGTTAATCTCTTTGTAACTTAAAACCACATGTAATCTCCTATATGGAACAAATTTTGGTGACGTATGTACTTCCTTCAAGTATAACATTAGTTACATATTAATTAATCTTATGCTGAATTTTACTTGTGTGTTAACCCTGACTGAGAAAAAATTAATACCCAAATCTGTCTTTCAGGCAGTAACAGAGAAGAATTTTGAAACAAGGGATTTTCGAGCTTCTCTAGAGAATGGTGTCCTGTTGTGTGAGTAAGTATTTAAAGCACATAAAACATTCTTCAAAAGCAAAGGTGTGTGTGTGTGTGTGTGTGTGTGTTATGAGTTGTTGTCATAGCCACCTTAGTCACCGATCTGTTTTCTTGGTAACAAGTGAGATTTGATCTCTGCAAATTGACACCCCTACAGTACCAGACAGCAGGAAGGGGTTATCAGTCTCTGCATCTAAAGATAGCATTGGTGAAATATATATTATTTTAAATTAGTAAACAAGAAAGATTCTGTTATTTCTTGATGGGCCAGTAGAGGTGGGTAGTTGAGGTAGAAGCTGTATTACATTGCACCAGCTCTCCCTTACTCTGAATATTCTATGGAATATTCAATGTATGGAATTGCCTGGCTTAGAAGTTAATATAAAATTTTTTTTCATCAATAAATAGTGATGCCTGTAGAGCAAATTTAGACAGTAGCAAATTTTTCTTTTAAGCTTTGAGTGGAGTCATTACATTACCACAATCAAGTTGAGTCATGGGCCATTCACATTCAGTTACTAGATTATTGAAAATCGTACCCCAGATTTTGGTTATCATAAGTAAACCAGGCTTCTGGCATGATGGGTGGCATGAGGCCCGCATCATATGTTTGGTTACCGTTCTGTCCTTCTGTGGATGCAGAGTGCAGTTAGCCAGGCATGTGACCTTTGGGGATAAGGGAGAGGCAGGCCTGTGGGATGTAAAGATGAAGTCTTGGGTGAGGTTGCAGGTTCAGAAGTGAGCAAATAAATCATAAGAATGTACTTGAGCATGCACCCATGTTTTTGAAAGGGCTTAAGTACTCCAATCTAGACACTTATCACATAGGTATTTATGGAATCTGTCTCAAAGCAAACACTGGGAGTATATGTACTTATATTTTCATGACTTAGATTATCCTTTTAAAGGAATGTTGTCTGCAACAAATATCAGGAATCAAAGGGCTTAGGTTTGATTCCTTGCCCCATTACTTTTGGATACTTGAACAATTGATTTAATACCTGAGCCTTATTTTCTCATCCCTAAAGTGGAGATCAGCATATCTGATCTGCCTAACTCACAGGGTTGCAAAGTTCCATAATAAATATGTTAAGGTTTTTATAAACTATCATACTTTGCATAAATGTAAGTTGTTGCTAGGAAGATGGCCATGTAGATAACGGCCTCTATATCATCAGCTCTTTTGGTAGATGTTCACACTTTTTTCTGTCTTAGAGCAATGTTGTAAAGTTGAACCAGATGAAGTTATTGATATTCAACCATTTGTGACCTATAGAAATGTCAATTTCATGTGGTTCTACCTGATACATAGCAGAAGAGGCATATGAAGAAAGGCCAAGTAAAGTTTATGGGGTGTTTCCTGTCCTCTTCTGATGTCATATGTAGAAGTGCCATTGCCGGATAGTGTTTAAACTAATTCTAGTAGACCGTGTGGTCAGTCTAATTGGTCAATGTTAGGAAATTATATTAATGTGAAAACTATAAAATCTAAATATGTTCTAATTCATTCAGAAGATGGAGGGGGAAAATGATGGTCAGATGCATGTGACCTTACAGCTACTCTAGCTATGAATATAGACTTATCTAGAGGTTTGCAGTGAAATAACTGTTCATTGTAAGCTCCACAAGTCAGGATAAGCATTAGGTAGGAAGTGAGCCTATGAAGCACCGAATGGTTTGTAGACATGTGAGAGCATTTAGCCCAAACAAATGACCTTTTAAAAAAAAATTTATTTGGGACGCCTGGGTGGCTTAGTCAGTTAAGCGTCCGACTTTCGCTTAGGTCATGATCTCGCAGTTCGTGGGTTCGGGCCCCGCGTCGGGCTCTGTGCTGACTGCCAGCTCAGAGCCTGGAGCCTGTTTCGGAGTCTGTGACTCCCTCTCTCTCTGACCTTCCCCTGCTCATGCTGTCTCTCTCTCTCTCTCTCTCCCCTAGAAATAAAAATTTAAAAAAATGAAATAAAAAAAATAAAAAAATAAAAAAATTTATTTAATATTTATTTATTTTTGAGAGAGAGAGAGAGAGACAGAGTGCAATCAGGGGAGGGTCAAGGAGAGAGGGAGACACAGAATTCAAAGCAGGCTCCAGGCACTGAGCTGTCAGCACAGAGCCCAATGTAGGGCTCGAACTCATGAACCATGAAATCATGACCTGAGCCCAAGTCGACGCTCAACTGACTTAGCCACCTAGGCACTCTGGTGATCTTTTCAAAGAAGTCATTTTGTGGTTTTATACTTCCAGTGATGAACTATTACTTAAGTTCATTTTAGGGATCCCCTTTTTGGGGCATTGCCTGCATAACAAGGTCATTAAACATACTTGAGAGACTCTCTAGAGTTTTAAATTTAAAATGCAATTTATGCAAATCTCTGACTGATTTAAGGTGATTTCTAAAAAGAATACCCAATCTGAGAGGTTGAGCATATTATCACTGAGAATATTCAGAGTTGATGAAAAACAGTTTGGACCACAAGCAGTATTATTAGATTAAGCACAGCAAGCATTCGGATGCATGTTCAGAGATCTATTGGCTTTTAAAAAGTCACTTTAATTTGCAACTTCCAAAAGCTCATTCTCAAATTGTTTCCTAGCTGGAATAACACACTCCCCCCCNTCTAATCAATGTGTTTGGTACCCAGTATTCTTCAAATGAATGTTTTCCAAAAGTAGCATAAGTAAATATTAAGCTGTGGCAATCGGCAATTGTAGTTTATTGAGGGACATCAAAGTGTTGTATATTTGAAATAAAAAAATCTTTCTCTTAATTGTGAAATTGTGATTCACATTATTTATAGCCACTAGTCAATGAAGCATTTAATCTAAAAGGTATAATGCTGGGGGGAAAAAGCCTAGGTAACTATATTCTGTATAAATCCATAACTAAGAAAAGCCTATCTGGTCGGTGTGTGAAATGATTAGGCAGGCATCACTGTTTGATCACCTCCACCTGAGTTGTAATGCCTACGGGGAAAGCAAATTCCACTGTTCAAAGTCTAGTATTAGAAGCCCTGACTTGGGACGCCGGGTGGCTCAGTTGGTTAGGCGTCCAACTTCGGCTCAGGTCATGATGTCACGGTTAATGGGTTCAAGCCCCGCATCGGGTTTTGTGCAGGCAGCTCAGCCTGGAGCCTGTTTCAGATTCTGTGTCTCCCTCTCTCTCTCACCCTCCCCCACTCATGCTCTGTCTCTCTCTGTTTCATAAATATATACATACATACATACATACATACATACATACATACATACATACATACTATAGAAGCCCTGACTCTTAAATTAATGGTAAATATAGAAAGCTGTCTGTCTTTGAGAATATTTTACCCGTAAGAGATCTCAAGTGTTAGCTGAAATATGATTAGGCTATTTTAAAATTCTGAATTCATTTTCTTACAGGAGAAGGCTGACTTCTGCTTGGTTCACTGCCAGAGAAATTGATTCTTGTGAAATACAGGGTCTGCTTGTTGCTATTAAAAGTCACCAGGCATCCTAGTTCGTTATCACCATTAGAGTTTTGTTTTTACTTTATCTAATTTCACCTGTCTTTTATTCATTAGTTGTAGTTTATCCTTTTTGGGCTGGGATTCTGAAATATCAAAGTCAAGAGTTAGAGGAAGTGAGCTTTTTATAGCTTCCACGCAGCTGGCAGTGTTCTGACATTTCAGATAGTCTAAATTGGGTATGTACTCTGTGCTAAGGTTTCAGACAAGATAGACACCCGAGTAATGAGGATAATGTGCCTTTATTGTCTCTTAATCTGATTGACTATTGAAGTAAGTATGTCCTGTTAATCATTTTAGTATCCTTTAGTGTTGATTGACTGTGAGATCTAATTGAGTTGAGGGCTAAAGAATACTGTGCTGGTTAAAGCCTGCTGTAGTAATTCTTTTACTGTATACCTTAGACATGTAATCTCTCTTGGCTTTACTAAACAGTGAGATGGGAACAAAATCTAATTTGGGGAGTTTTCCAGTTAATAAAAGGATTGACAGGAGTCTGTAAGGTGGCTTCAACTCCTTGTTTATTATTAATAGTATTCATTAGGGGAATGAGTAGTCTTCTAACTTCAATGTTTATTAGTGTTCATGAGGACTACCTTACTATATATTTTTAAAAATATGAGATTTGCCACCTACATAAATATTAATAACCTCTCTCGCTCTGTGGTTCTAGCAGAATTATTTCTTTTCTCTAAACATATTTGGTTGAGGCATATATAGCTACTGATATGAGTTAGTAATTTCACAGTTACTCATCTGATGATAGCAATCTTGGAGACACTAAAACGAAAACATACTTTATTCTCTTCATGAAGGAAGATCATTTGAAGATAATTTTATTGGGCGTGTCTGGTTAGTTTATACTTCTCATCCCTGGAATATTGCCAGTCTTTGCTCTATCTCAAGTCAGGCATGCCTCAGAAGTTTATGTCTTTTTGAACTTGGCGCAAATGATTGAGAAAACTCTTCCCACATTGTTACCAGGCCTTCTTTTCCATGGCTTGCAGCTTGGAAAGAGTGAAATCAAGATGTTCACCCATTTGGTTTGAGAAATCTTGTTTCTATTTATGTCTGTCATGTGACTGCTACACTGTCTATCTAAAAGTGACAGAATGTTTTGTGAAAGATGCATTTAATAGAAGGAGAAAGTTTATTTTAAAAAAGTTCCTGTTAATTTTCTATGGGATACTCAGGTGATTGTTCTAAGACATAGGACAAGGTAAAGAACTTTGTCACTTCTCATTCGTGAAAGAGAGCACTGTCTTTTTTTAGGGTTGGAGACCCTAACACATTGAATGACAGTGACATCAGTGGGTCTTTGGGCTTCTGTGCAGTGTTCCATGTGAAGCCCAGATGCCCTTCTTTAATGATGAAGGCTTTTTTTCTTAGAGCTCTTTCTGGTTCTGAATTTTCTGAGGAGGACAGTGACTCTCTAACACGCCAACACTATCCATTGATTCTCATCCATATTATAACCATTTATAATATAACTAATAAAATGATTTTTCTTCACTTCAAGTATTTATACACACACTTTATATATACTTTGTGTATATATAAATGTTATATGTTTATGTATTTAAAATTATATGTCATATATAATTATATAATGTATAATATTGATATATATTATAACAGCATTTATATATTCATATATTTAAATATATTTAATTTACATGTAAATATATAAGTTTATATAAAACATAAAATATTTATGTATCATTTATATATAAATTTATGTATTTAAATATATTTAATTTATATATTTAAGTATATTTAATTTATATTTTAAGTATATTTAAATATTTACATATAAATAGTTATGTATATAATAAGTAATATTAATAATTATAACATGTAATATAATAATATATAATAGTATTTATAATAATATACACATAGAAAGTATATATAAACTTTAAAGTTTCCATATTGTTTGCTAACTCAGTAGTAGGCAAAGATGCAAGTGTTCAAGCTCATAAAGACAATTTTAAAATTGCTTTTAAATTTTAAAATTTTAAAACTGCTTTATCTTCATGACAATAGTTTATGATTGCCACTCTATATGTCCTCTTTTTAAGATTCACAGTCCATTTTTTTGTAATTTGTTATCTACATATAATGAAACATCATTTTAAGAAAACAGTTTATTAAGTTGAAGGCTAGTTTAGTAAATATCGATTTAAAACTTCACTTCTGTTGTACGAGTCACATTACACAGACTCACTGCAAATTTTGCAGGGGTTTTTTGTATTGTGGCCTCAAACTTGAAGATAGAAAGTTCCAGGCCTGTTTCATGACCAGCATGTATCATCTACAGGGTTTTTCTGCCCTAAATGAAATTACTGAAAGGAGAACATACAGCATTTCAGTGATAAGACCTCTGGAAAGAAATGGGAATGATGGCTTACTAAAAATAAAAGGAAGTAATATGTATGCCAGATGTATGAGATATAAGCAATTTTATTAAAGTTGATCAGTAAGAAGTTATTCCTGAAGTCACTTTGAATGTAATAAAGGTACTCAGGCAAGCACATGGAAAACAGTGTGTTGGCTATGAAATAGCCAAAGTATGATAACCCTAACCAGTGTATTGAGAAGTAAATTAAATACTGGATATGATAAAAAAAACAAAATATAATGGTATCACATCAATTAAAAGTAGAACAATTTCCTTATATGATAGAATCCCTAGAATTTTTATATATTGACAATCAGTCAGAAAATAAGGCGAGATCTAAGGTGATAAAAGCAATAGTGACAAAGTTTAGAACACTGTTTACTTTAGAGAAATGTGTGAGGTTTTCATCTTGGATGTTGAAAATGTAATGGTAAGCTCTAAGATTTAAGAAATGAAATGATAAACTGAATTTCTAATAAAGTAATAGATGTCAGTTAATTTATAATTTTAATCCTATGCCCATATTAAATCTAGTCAGGCTTTAAAAATATACTTTTTTAAAATTTATTTTTGAGAGAGAGAGCGTGAGCAGGGGAGGGGCAGGGAGAGGGGGACAGAGGATCCAAATTGGGCTCTCTGTTGACAGGAGGGAGCCCATTGCGGGGCTCAGACTCACAAACTGTGAGATTATGACCTGAGCTGAAGTCTGATGCTCAACCAACAGAGACACCCAGGTGCCTCTCGTCAGGCCTTTCTTAATGAGTATTATTTTAACATTCACATGGAAGAATAAACAGGTGAGAATAGGAAAAATACTAAAAATGAAAGTTTCTGTGAAATTAGATTGTCCCAACATTGGAACATGTGACAAACATAACAAAGCAAAGTGATTAAAAATATAGGTTGCTTTATAAATGTGCATACTCGGGCTCCTGGTGGCTCAGTTGGGTAAGTGTCCGACTTCGGCTCCGGTCATGGTCTCACAGTTTGTGGGCTTGAGCCTCTCATCAGGCTCGTTGCTGTTGGCCTGTCAGTGCAGAGCCTGGAGCCTGCTTCAGATTCCGTGTCTCCCTCTCTCTCTGCCCCTCCCCTACTTGCACTCTGTCTCTCAAAAATGAATAAACATTTATATATATATATGTATATATATATAATGTATGTATTAATATAGGGACAAAGTCCACAATATATTCTTACCCCTAGAAATTTGTGATAAAGGAGATATGAAAACATGGAGAAGAGATGAGTCACTCAATTTCATTGTATTGGGATAAATAATTGGTTACAAATGAATTTATAAGCCCACCAAATATCCTAGATTAAGATAATAAAAAAAGGTGGAAAAATAAAATTGAAGAGTTAAAATCTTTAGAGGCAGTTTAAAATTCTAAGTTTTGAAGGAATGAGGACATAAAACAAAGAAAAAATGGATTTAAATCTGTATAAAATAGTTATTCTGACAACATTCTGAGAAAAAATGTATGAAGCGAAATGACTGAAACATTATCAAGAGTTCAGATAAATTGGTGAAATATACATTTGAAAACCTAATAGGCAAATGAGCAAAGGATGTGACTAAATACTTTACAAATGAAGAAATACTACTGGAAATAAAGAGTAAAATATTTGCCTTCATTAATAAATAATTGTGCTAAAGCAAGATACTGTACAAATGTTTTAAACATTATTCATTTATTTTGAGAGAAAGAGAAAGCACAGATTGGGGAGGAGCAGAGAGGGAGAGAGAAAGAATCCCAAGCAGGTTCCGCACTGTCAGCAGAGAACCCAACACGGGGCTCGAACCCACGAACTGTGAGATCATGACCTGAGCTGAAGTCTGATACTTAACTGACTGGGCCACCCAGGTGCCCACACATGATACTATTTTTTAATTGAAGCCAGTAAATAATTTGAAATGTTACAAAATGATGGCATGTTATGGTGAAATGGTATATACTCAAAATGACCAATTGAATATGAGCTTGTATGGTTCTGAAAAGCAGTGTGGCAATATCAAGTAATTATGTCCTAGTTTTAAAATTAATATGAACATATATTAACTTACCATAAAAATTATAGGACTTTTCTCAATCCTTGCTTTTGGGAATCATAAAGAAAAAGACTACTATGTACAAAGCTTCTTCATAGTGGAAAATATCAAAAACAATTTAAATATCTATAATGTGATAGATCGGTGAAATCTTGTACATCCCTGAAGAGTGTGGTCATGAAGGGTGCAGCTCTGTGGAAGAGCGAGGACAGGGAGCTGAGCTCAGCGCAGAGGACGGTGCTGCGGCTGTATCCCGCCATGAGGTGGGCACACGAGCGCTGCCTCCTGCTGCAAAAGTAAATTGATTCACGTTGTGACATTCCTTTCCAGACATGTATCAAGAGTGCTGATGATTTTATTTTTAGAAATAGAATATAGGAAACTGTAAGGAGCACAGAGGAAGATATGCACACATGATCACAGTGGCGAATATTGGACCAGACCTGCTTTCTGCTATTGGTCTAGTGCTGGGAAATGTCTCCTTACCCAGCGAGATCCGTTTGTGCTGTTACTGTCGAGGTTGCTTAAAATAAGGGAAATCTGCCCTCAGACCACTCAAACTTTTCTTGACTCACTTCAGGGGTGCTTTGGGCATAACAGTGAGGCTAAATAAGAGGGTCCTATCATAATAAAATTATAATGGTCAGGTGTATTGATGCTGATTTGTTGCTCTTACACACACTTTCACATCTTCACATTTATTGTTAACTATTTGTCTGGTATTCTAACTCAGCCATGTTCAAAGTTACCACCATAGGAATTCTAGAAATTAAACTTAGATTAATTTTACTACCAGTCTTTGAAAAGATTAAGGTGACCATAAATATTTATGGCATGCTTTTAAAGTTAAAATTTTTTTTAATGTTTATTCATTTTTGCAAACAGCAAGAGACAGAGTACATGCAAGGAGGGGTGGGGCAGAGAGAGAGACAGAGACAGAGACAGAGAGACAGAGAGTCACAGAACCTGAAGCAGGCTCCAGGCTCCGAGCTGTCAGCACAGAGCCCAATGTGGGGTTCCAACCCACAAACCATGAGATCATGACCTGAGCCAAAATCGGATGCTTAACATGAACTGAGCCATGCAGGTGCCCCTAAACTTTAAATTTTTTAAGTTACGTATGCTTATTACTTTACCCAAGGAAATGTGATTACTGACTGCTCAGCGTGGTTTTTATTTTAAAGATCTTAGAGCTTATGAACTTAGATGGAGGTAATTAATGAAAAATCTTAGGAATTTACTTAGGATAACCTGTCCAAATTAATATATCTGATAGAGAGTTTACTCTCTTGATCAACGTTTGACAATTGGCAGGGAACATCGAGGTCTGACTTAACCTGACAACAGAAAACCTAATACAGGGTAGGTATCCTTGTTGAGAAGAGCCAAAAACCATTTCTCACATTTGAGTCAAACTAAAGGTAAATTTTTTCTAAACTTATTTTTGTAAAGAACATAGAGGTGTTGAACCACAGAAAACTTTCTGTATTAAAAGTTAGATAGTGGGTTTTTCCAGACATTTTTAAAGCACCTTCACAATACAGGTACCTTGCTGAGTGCCAGGAGATGTTTGCAGTGAGACAATCTCCTTGAACTCAGCACCTTCACTGTCTCATTAGCACAGTGCTCTGTCTTTAGTAAGCATTCAAATGTTGGTGGGCAGAGTTTGCATCTAGAAGAAAACTAGGCAAATGAAGATGTGTCAAATAACAGATAAAACAAAAATCATTCTTTTTTAATAATGATTAATTTATGCAATATATTTCAAATATACATTAGACATAATATATTTATAAGGAAATATATCTTTATTTTGTCTCCTAAAAATTTATTAATAGGAAAATTTTACTAATCTGAGGATAGATATTTAGAAAATGTAGTCAATAGAAAGATAATAGAAATATATAAACACAACTGACTCATGCAGTCATAGGTTAGAAAGTTTACTCTCAGTGTATTGTGCTCTTTGAGGTCACTGGCTTAGTGCATTTAAAAAAACGTCTTTGGAAATACGGAGTCAAAAGGTGTCCCTAAATTTTCCACCTCTACTGAAGGGCTTTCTGATAAAGGGGAAAAAATAAGGTTTGGCATTTGGAACTAGTTTCTGGAGACTAAGAGAACACCAAATTCTAGTTCTCATTAAAACTGTTTATAACCAAGCTAGATGTTACATTGAACTTTATGTACGTGTCCTTGGTGTTACATTTAAAGTCAGGGTATATTCACTGGTGACAAAGTTGTGGAACAGAGGCAGCTTTCTAGCATCTATTATGTAACTCGGCTCCCTCGGAGGGAGTGGGCAGGATGTTTTGGAGAAGAAAAGAAAAAGAAGTAGATAAGAGTACAGGGATGAGCTGAGGGAGAGGGGTTGCAGGCTTCTGCCAGTGTGGTCTACCACAGGAGACAGCACACGGTCTAGGTGTTCTCTGTCCTGGTTTTAATCTCCCCAAAAGAGCAAACCTCTGATGTGCTAAAAAGCACATAATCAGGTTTATGCCATGACCTGAGGGAAGGCTTGGGGAAGTAGAGGTATAATGCTTTTGTAAAAGATTTTTGTAAAAGTAAAAAAAGTAGTATTACAAAAGATATTTGTAAAAGAGAATAGTATCTCCCTAGTGTGGCATTTTTATTTGATTTGGTGTTAAGACTCTGCCCCTAATTTTTTTTTTAGATATCCTTAAATTTCACAGAAGTTTAGGGGAGTCTGAGTGGCTCAGTTGGTTAAGCATTGACTTCAGCTCAGTTCACGGATCTTAGGGTTTATGGGTTTGAGCCCCGCGTCGGGCTCTGTGCAGACAGCTCAGATTCGTTGTCTCCCTCTCTTTCTGTCCCACCCCTGCTCATGCTCTCTCTCTGTCTTTCAAAAAGTGAAAAAACGTTAAAGTTTTTTTTTAATTTCACAGTTTAGATTTAATGAAATCTGTGTTTCTTCCTAGAAGAAATATCCTAAAAGTTTTTCCTTTAATTGTATGTGAAAATAATTATTCATGATTCACAATTTGATTGGATGTTCAGTTTCTGCCAAAACCATATGTGCATTTTTCCATACTCTGGTGCTTAAAACAAATAGCATTTTAACAGTTGACAAAGTAAAACAGCGTTTTCTCCTAGTGATACAACTTTTAGAGGGTGGGTTGTATGTTATGTGGAGTGTTGTTTCTGTGTGGTGGTTATTTCCACGTTTGTATGTGTACTGGGAGGCTTAGGCATTGAGGAAAAAGCTAATCCATTGTGGTGTATGTTGCTTCTTGGTAATAGCTGTGGAATCTTCTTGGTAATAGCTGTGGAATCTTCTGATGAGGGAGGAGTCAACTCATTTTTGGGAGACCTCATTTAACTGTACTGTTTGCTTTACTTCAATCCCTTACTTCCTTTTGCTGACTAAATAGTGTACACTGTGTTATTATTCATTCCAAAATGGTTGGACGTTACTAACACTGTAATATAAAAATGATAAGCAAAGTAAAAAGACAAATTGGCCAAAGTCATCAGTGACTCAAAGAGGTGGAGGAAGACTTTATGACATTCTTCCTCTAATAAAGACAACTGATGCTAGGCTTTCCTGACATTGGATAAGTTGGCCTAGCTCATTTTAGTCTCTGACTTTTTATACCACCAAAAGATTACATTTTAAGATCCAAGTTACTATAGGGAAGTCACTTCCAAGTTAATGGTCAACAACTCTACGAATTTCTTGATTTATACTATGCCAGAATAATGTTCTTATTAAGTCATGTTCCATTTATTAGCTCTTCTATGCATTGCAAGATGCCACTGGTAATAGAATTTATTAAGTACCTGGTTAATAGAGAAGAACTAGAATTAATTTGGAACTGTCATTTCTTATAAAGCTGCTCAACTTCTTTTCTAGCTTCTTAGCTAGTGATTAAAGAGAAAATAATTCAACTGTGAAGGGAGAAATCCTTCCTTCCTATGGCTTTCTGTGCACAAGTAAGAAATTGGGAATCAAAGAGTAATAAAGAGTTCTAGGAAATGCTTGAAGATGAGGGGGTGATTTTATTATGTATATTAAGTTGTCTAAAGATCTTTGTGTGAAGAAACTAGGAAAACAGAAAACTCACCAGACTAAATCTTCGTAAGCCATTGTTTTGTAAATTTGAATCCTGTTGAACAACATTCTGAAGGTTATTAAATTGAGACTTTTGTCTTCTTTATTTTTAGCACATTCAAGTGTATATATAAATCTCTGGAATGTTGAAGGAGTGACATTCCACAAGAGTCAGATATTTTTTTTTTTTCTGTTACCCATTGTAAAGAGGAGACCAGTAAATTAAGAATATTTGGTTCTTTCTCCTATATTTGCTTTCCTTTTGGATCTCTGTTTACAGAATAAAGAATTACCTTTTGTGGCCAGATTATTGACTAATAAAACCACTGTTTTAAATTGCTGTTTTCTGACAGTGACTAATGATTAATTAACCAAGCAAGCATTAGAAAAGCATTACTATAGTATTAAATTTCTACATGGCTTAGCACTGTATTGCTGAACAACAATAACAACAAAAAACATAGAATTCAAGAGATCTGGTTATAAAATAGTCATGGACATGTAAAATACAGCATAGGAAATATAGTAAATAATATTCTAATTACTTTGAGGTCAGATGGTAACTAGACTTATGATGGTGATCATTTCATAATGTATATAAATGTCAAATCACTATGTTATACACCTGAAACTAATATTGAATGTCAGCTGCACTTCAATAAACAAATCTGGCAAAGTTATGTGATTTGAATCTACCTTTCAAAATAAAGATCAGTTTGAGAAAAAAAATTAGTGAATGATTAATAGAAGTTATTCTTAGGTTCAAGAGAACTAAGTTATAATGAAAGAGATCCTTAAACTGGGTCTTGAAACAGAATCAAACGTTGCCTTTAATAAATGTGGAACTATTTTTAGGGACATGGCTTTAAAGACAGTGTCTATATGGTCTAAGAGAACCCCTCACTATCTGCAATGCTGTTCTTCCTACTGTGTTTCTTGACTTGTTTTCTTGGTTGGTTGCCTTTTATTGGGCTCTTGGCTCTGAACCATATATGGGGGCTGGAGTAGTGACAAATAATTTAATACTAAGCTGATATTGGCATTCTTGTAATTGCGTGTGTTATTTCTTTCTTAATTTTCAGTTTGATTAACAAACTTAAACCTGGTGTCATTAAGAAGATTAATAGACTGTCTACACCAATAGCAGGTTTGGTAAGTAAAAAAAAAAATTATCTTCCAATCTAGATTTTTTTGTTTTTGAAATGTAAAACAATGGGTGTAGTCTGGTACTCTCATCTGGAATTATCATAGAAATTCAGTTTTGGGTTTCTTGCTCAAGAAAAATGTTTTTAGTGATGTCCTCCTTATACCTTTAGTTCTTTCTGTTTCCCTTCTGCCAGGAGGCTTTTATTTTTTTTTATTCTTTGTTTGTTTTCCTTTTTGTGCCCTCAAACTTCGTATATTCCCTTTCTTGGCTAATTTCTTCAGAGACTACATTTGTTTACGATCATGTTCTTTCTGAAGTTCAGCCCTGCATACTTTGTTTGCTAGTTGACCACAGTTAGGGAAACTGTTTTTGGTCACCAGTTGTTTTATATGTGTTGCTTCTGCTTTTGGATGACTCTCACTTAGCACACAGATCCTGGAGTGTATCTCGAACGCTTTTGCTTTATATACTAGATTTCCTACCTGGGTTCTGTGTGATATTGGGTAGGTCATTATTTTCCTACTTGCCTCAGTAATACTCCCTGACTATGGGATAGATCTCTAGATTCCTTCTAGCTTTTTTTTAATTTTTATTTTTTAATGTTTTATTTATTTCTAGGAGAGAGAGAGAGAGACAGCGTGAGCAGGGGAGGGTCAGAGAGAGAGGGAGTCACAGACTCTGAAATAAGCTCCAGGCTCTGAGCTGGCAGTCAGCACAGAACCCGACGCGGGGCTCGAACCCACGAACCGCGAGATCATGACCTAAGCAAAAGTCGGACGCTTAACCGACTAAGCCACCCAGGCGCCCCTAGATTCCTTCTAGCTTTAAATTTAGATTTTGTGTCTAAAAAATACTCTACACTTTCATTGCATAGATATTCTGGTGGGTCAATAAGAATTGAAAGACCGGTAACAAGGTGGGGCTCTATCTTTGAAAGTAATTTGTAATTAAGTACACATGATGGATTCTTTTCAAAATGTTAGCAACCCTTAAAATTCAAGGCTGATGAAAGAAGTCAGTTTAAAAAAACTCATTTTATAATACACTGAAGTTTAGGACAGCTGATACGTGGAATTTAGATAGAGGGAGAGATAGACAGAAAAATTAATCTTTGGAATAGTCAAGCTGCTTATTACATTCAAGAACCTTTTGTTTGGCCAACCATGTGCTTGCAAATGTCAGAGGCATGAAGGATTAAAGGGTAACAGCATCAAAATTTCTGGATTTGCAGCTGGTATGAAAATCTCATTACAGTTTTACAGGAGTAAGTCACACATTGCGTATTATTGGAAAATAACTGTCTAGGAAAGAAGAGTTTTAGAGCTTTCTTTTTTTCTTTGAAAGACCAATAAAATTTTCTTCTGAAACATAGAATATGTGTAAAGTTCTCAGAGCAGTTGGGCTTAAATATGAATTCTTTCTTACCATGTTAATTCTGTTTCATTTCTATCATGACATGAGTTCTATTGGTCTCAAATTTGGTTAGGTAAACAGACTACCAGGCATGCATATATTGCTATATGAATATATGTGTGTGTGTATATATATATATATGAATGTATAGCTGTATATATAAATGTATGAATTACTTTTAGTAATATAGCAAGTCAGAAGGTATCATTTAAGGAAAAAAATTAAAGACTTTTTTTTAAATTAAAAACTTTAAAAACATTTATTAATTTTTGAGAGAGAGTAAGAGAGACAGAGCATGAGCAGGGCAGGGGCAGAAAGAGAGAGGGAGACACAGAATCTGAGGGAGGCTCCAGGCTCTGAGCTGTCAGCACAGAGGCTGTTGTGAGTCTCCATCCCATGAACTTCAAGATCATGACCTGAGCTGAAGTCGGATGTTTAACCGACTGGGCCACCCAGGTTCCCCAAAGAAATTTGGTTTTTGAAATCTTTCTAGGAAGAAACATTCAGTTTAATAAAAATAAGTAAGTCTTGTATGAAAATCATTTTTATGAAATAATTTTTGTGAAAATTAAAAGTTTGCATTGTATTGAAAGTCTTTTTAAGTGTCTCAAGTTTTTCTTACTTTGATACTTAGATTGTGAATTGTTGTTTCTTGGATCAATTACACACATTTTAAATGAAATTAGCCTTTGATTTGAAACACCCTGCATATTTGGAATACTTGAATTATGGTGGTTTGTTGTTACTGGCCACTAGAGGTTTTATTCAATCTTCTGATTCTACGATTAGAAGTAAGCCAAATGTATTTTATATTTAAATACAAAGATCTCTCCAAGTATTTCTATTTCAAGCATGGAAATTCTATCTAGTTTGGATTTTATCTTTAGAAATTAAAATGAAATGTATTTCCGGAATATTAAATGGAATGATTTCCCAAGTACAGAACACTGAGCATTTTTAATGGGATGTAGGAGCATAAGAATCACCACACTGCAGAATTGGCTACAATTGGTTTGCAGTTGTCATCATGCCTCATGGACTCCTCCTTCCCTTGCTTGTATGTCAGGATGGTTATGTCACAACTTCTCGAAGGCTCAATTTGAAGTGTGCATTAGAGCTCTAGTATCTCTTCAGTAGGATTGTCATATGTGGGTGGAAAGGGATTGTATAGTCTGGCATACAGGTTCTTTTGCAGCCATTCATTTTTTTCTAACACGTAGTTGAGTGCCTACTAGGTCCAGAATTTTTCTAGTTTATGAGGGTATATTGGGAGGATAAAGACAGAGAAGGACCTTATCCTCAGAGAGTGTAATGTCCTAGTGGTGGAGCAGGATCTGGCAAATAAATGAGCAAATGGGCAAGAAAACACCAGATATATAAATGTGATGCCATGGATTATAATAGCCCGCCATTTACTGAACACACATGAGGAGTTGTAGTTGGAATATAAAGACTGACCTCTAAGAATTCCTCAAGAAGAGGTATGTCACAAGCCTTCATTTTCAATGTGTATAGAAGAAAGATAAAAAGTCTGACCTGAGCCAGACTTTTTAATACTAGAAATTTTTGTGTTCACAGCAACATAATGATTGATATTTATGGGAGGCCAAGATTTTTTTTCAATGAATCAATTTTGAAAAAGGGTTCAATTGTGACAAATAGTAAGCTCTAGAATTAGGTCTTTGAAGGAATAGTATTATAGGTTGAATTGTGTCCCCACTCCCCACCCCTGCTCACCAAATCATTATATATTGAAGTCCTAAACCCCAGTACCTCAGAATGTGACATTATTTGTGAATAGGGTTGTTGCAGATGGTATACTGAGTGAATATGGAGTCATAATGGAGGGGTGGCCCCTTATATAACGTGACTATTGTTCTTGTAAAAAGATGACTATGTGAATATGGATACACCGAGGAGGAATGCCATGTGACTGAGGACTGGGGTAATGCATCCATAGGCAAGGAACACTAAAGATTGCCAGCACACTACCAAAAGCTAGGAAGAGGCAAGGAATGATTTCTTTACAGGTTTTATAGAGATCATGGCTTTGTAGACACCTTGATTTTGGACTTTCAGCCTCCAGAACTGTGAGACAATACATCTCTGTTGTTCTAAGCCATCCAGTTTGTGGGACTTCGTTATGGCAGCCCTAGGAAACTAATACAGCTAGGTAGTATTTTTAATTTAATGTTTGCTTTTTAAAAAACTTTTTTAAAAAATAAATATAGATTCACGGGAAGTTGGAAAAAAACAGTACAGAGAGGTCCTCTGTGACCTTCACCCAGTTTCCTTCACCCATGGTAACACTTTGCATAATTGTGATACAGTAGTAAAGCCAGGAAATTGACACTGGTACATCCAAAGACCTTAATCTGATTCACCAGTTTTATATGCAGTTAAACTTTTTTTTAGTAACAAAGAGTAGAGATGCTTTCAAGCTCGGTGAGATGGAGGGTTTTACTTGAAGGATTTTTCAGAGGACTCTGTCATTAATTCAGTGTTCAGTCATAAATATGGCAGCTACATTCCACATGATTACTTTTCTCTGCCCTATTGCAAATAAGAAATGGTGTCTCTCAATTGAAGGTCCCAAGAGAAGAATCTGAATGGATCAAATTACCTGTCTTTCCAGGCTACAAATATCAGAGGTCACTGGCCAGCTGGCGGGTGTGTTCTTGAGAAGAGAGTCATCCTGGCAAAATGGGTTGTATTCTGGAGGGTTGGTAGCCATTGGCTCACTGAGTTCAGGTGTGTGTGTTAAAGGAGGTTCTGTGAATGAGGCTTCTCTGGATTAGATACGCTATATGAAATTAACTATAATAAAAAATGTACAATTTCTGTACTCCAAGCCCTATTTTCTATCATTCCGTTCTTATTCTCTTTCTTTTAGCTATAACTTCCATCCATTTCATGTTAGGCTACTCTGTGTATTTAGCTTTGAAGCCAAGACGATGTGTTTACTATTTGTAGGTGGATCTATATGAAACACATGGAATATCCTCTGAGCAATGACAATATGGAGAGAGGTGTTTGGCTGATTTAGAAATATACTGAATGCTTTGCTTGAAACATTCATAGGATTTTATGACTTTTTTTCCTTTAGAGATGTGTTAACCATGTTCTCATAGATCTAGAAATATGGCTTTTCTCACTTAACACTGAGTTCTAATTTTTCAAGAAATACACCTTTCCTATATTTTCTATTCTTTATATTCTTCACAAAGTGATGCCCCCCAAATCTAACCAAACAGTCTGAGTTTTCCACAAAATTAGCTGTTGTTAAATGTGGGTGTGTTCAATTCATTGAAACTCAAAACTAAAACTTTATTTGGGAATTCAAAAACTCAATCTCAAAACAAAACCCTGAGAAACAGGCAAGATATTCTGTGGTGAAAAGAGCCATTGAACCAGAATAATGTTTACCAACTGATGTCTTAGTGTACATGAAATACAATATGTACAGAGAACATCAAGGAAGTTATTAATCCTAAGACTTAGAGTTGTCTTGGACCCCTCATGATTTAGTTGTATTTACTAAAGCAAGGTTTCTCAGCCTTGGCACCACTAACTATTGACATTTTGGGTCAGATCATTCTTTGTTGAGGGGGTGGTCTTTGCTGTGCATTGAAGAATGTTGAGCTACTTCTCTGGACTCTACTCATTAGACGCTGGTAACACCATGCTCCTCGCCCCCCAAAAGATGACCACTGAAAATGTCTTCTGACATTGCCAGTGACCCCTATGGGGTAAAATCATCCCTGGTTGAGAGCCATGGAGGTAAAGAGTTGAGAAAATAAACACTACCCCTTGGCATGGACTAGTTTGTTGACTGAGTATAAATTTGAGTGATCTACTCATGCCTTCTATTTTAATTGCAGTTTCTCTGAGAAAAGGAATGGTATTTTAGAAAATTTGGTTTGAGGGATGCTTGGGTGGCTCAGTTGGCTAAGTATGGAACTCTTGATCTCAGCTCAGGTCTTGATCTCACGGTCATGAGTTCAAGCCCCACATTGGGCTCTGTCCTGGACATTAATTCTACTTTAAAAAAAAGAATCTTTGGTTTGAATCATTTTTTGTTTGAACATTGTGTCTTTCAGTGTGCTTAATTTTAAAATCTTTATTATATCTACACTTGCTTCAAAAATATGGGCCGAAAATGAGTATCCTTCCTCTAAAGGGTTACTCTTTCAGATTATTTTTGAGAGTGGAATGTGTAAGGTGTGACCGTAGAAACTGGGAAGGTTGTCTCCTGATTCAGGAATGCTGTAGAATGCAGGAAATGAAAAGATGCCAGCTAGCTTAAGCTGTTGGATGTGTCAGATTCTCTTGCCTTCATAATGGCTACTTCAAGAAATAACACATGTCTATGGGTCCATTCTTCAAAAGGTTGTTAACAGTGAATGTTCTTATGTCTGTAAAATTATTTCTGATCCATCTTCACTCTCCTCTACATTTGAGCACATCCGCAAAGTAGTGCAACCTAGTCTGTGCTAAGGTCACTATTGAAACATCTGGTTGTTCCCTTTCAGCAATAATAGAAAATGCCCCGCGGAGTCAGCTGTAAACTTTAGATATGCTCATCCAGGTTTTATCCTGTACTTTTTAAAACCCACTCTCAGGCAGTGACTATATGTATCCCACTCTTTTTCCGAGGGGAAAGTGTGCAAGGGGGTTGGGAGAAGGAGGTTTATGGGACACTGAGCTTCTGAACTCTTTTGCAAATAAAACCAATAGAGACATGAAGGTTAATGATATCAAGAAACTTGATTAAAATTGCTCACCTGTGGTTTCATGATAAAAACTACACTAAGGAAAACTTTTTGTTTCAAAGGGAGGGTGAACCACTATTATATGTTGTATAATTATGCCATAAACAATAAAATTTACACTATTTTTATTTTTCTAGTTTGTCAATCTGATTATTTTCTTTAAAAACAAACACTAATAACAAATACATGGAGTGCTTTTTCTTCTTAGTAAAGTTATAGGGGAGTACTGTAGTGTGGCCACTTACAATGTTATTTAATGTATTGTGACACTTTGGTTAGACATTATAGCATAAAGGCTGGCAATTTAGTAAAAATAAGGCCACTTTATGCATTGAAAATGACATTTTCCGTGGTTGTATTTTAGTTTAAATAATTTCTAATGTATATTTTCCTGGAATTTCTGTGGATCAGCAGTATTTTGAAATACTTTAGGGTTATCCAATAATCAAGTCTAAGAAAACAGACTGAATGGGGATCGTACACTGGTTGTTTTCAAGGTAACAAATATTAGATATTAAATATCCAAATGCCTTAATACCTCCATATAAATAACTCCTTGATAACTCGGTTTTTATAAAGAAATTTTAGGTGATTTCCTCAAGAATCTCCTTATCTACTTACTTTTCTTCAACTCCCAGTTAAAGATAAGTATCACGAAAAGTGAAAACATAAAAACTTAGTGTCAACATTGAAGTTGTTTCCAATACCCTCATAATGATACAGCACTGTAAATCAGGAAATTCCTGTTTTATTTTGAGCCATAATTTCTTAGTCATGGCATTGGCACAAGATAGGAGCACTTCCCTAGAGTTCCAAAATGTACTTTTTTTTTTTTNTTGTTTTTAAATCTAAGGTGAACACATGCCAGCTTTCAGCCTTGAGGGCAACATCTTTAAAAAACATTAGTGAATTAGAATTCCTAAAGCAACACCAGGATTAATTTGTCAAGTTAAAGAAAAATTCATTCAGAGTAGGATTATGTCATACAGGACAGTACAAAAATGCTGGTACGAAAACGCTCAGAACATCTCTCTTTAAGAACTTTTTGTTATGTTGAAATTGGAAACAGTAGAGCAAATGAACTTAATAAAAAATAGAACCCGAGTGTAAGACTGGTATTAACACATCAGTCATTTGATGGGTTTCAAGCCCATGACTATCCCTCTCTTCCTAAAAGTATTTTTTGAATACCTGCTATGTGCCAGGTACTATTCTAGGAACTTGGAACAAAGCCACAAGTAAGGCAGAGAGTTTCTCCCTAATGGAGCATGGTTAGTAGGTCAGTAATAACTTATCAGGTACTAATAGTTACCATGTAGAATATGTAATACCTCGTCAGTTGACAGTAGTAACACTGGGAAAAATAAAGTGAATGGGTAGAGAATGACTGAGTGCATGAGAAGTGCTTCAGAGAAGGTTCTGAGGGACATCTTGTTTCTGGAGTTGAGATTTCATCGGGGACCTGAATATAGTGAAGGAGGGGAAACATATGGGGATCATGAGACTTTTCCAGACAGAAGGAAAAGAGGGGGGATCAAGGCAGGATCAAGCTGGACTAGCAAGGACTCTGGATCTGGAACTGCGTAAGGTGGAAAGGTAGGACAGCTTTATTGGCTTTGGTGAGTGGATCCCATTTTACTCTTAGCGTGATGAGAAACCATGGGGTGGGGGGTGGGGGGGGTTGAGAGCAATTTCGTTTGTTGTTAAAGATCTTTGGCTGCCTCTAGTAAAGGATGTACATGTATCTCTGAATACACTAACAACCATTGAATCATAAACTTTAAATTCATGACTTGTAGGTGAATTATATCTCAATAAAATGTGAAAGTAAAAAAAATCACAAATTGGTATGTGATGAATAGACTGAAGGAGATCAAGAAGAGGCAAGAAGGACAGTTGAAAAACAGACTTGATTGTTGTAACGACTAGTTTTGTGTGTCAGCTTGACTGGCCATGAAGTGGCCAGATAATTGGTTAGACATTATTACATTATTCTTAGGCAGTTTGCATAAGATTGTAGATTTGCAAATGTCAGAATGATCAGTGTCAATCTTAGATATTGTTCCCTGATAACATGATGGAAAAGGTGATTAAAGAGATGGTTTGTGATTATTTAACAAGAAAGAAAGTAACACTAGAAGCCAGCCTTGTCCTATCACAAATGCTCTAAAGCAAAATATTACTTGGCTGGTCCCATGGCGAGTTCTGGAGGCCAGTAAGAGGTCATGAAATAGCTACGATGAGTTTTGTTTTACTTATACCATTTTTGCTTGTTTTTAAAATTTGAGCCAACATTTGCAGACCCTCAGATTTCGTGTAAAATCCTCCTCTCTGGCTTCACAGCGAATGTGGCAACAATAGGCCTGCATTTCCCCGAAGCAACCATTGTGTGGGTGTCCTGTGGAGTAGATGGGAGTCTCCCTGCATTCCTTGTTCTCTGGTCATTTCCCTGACATGATGCTCACTTTGTTTATTTATGGTTTATTCAGTCATTTTACCAGCCCTATCCTTTTAGATATGTCTTAATTCCTACAAAATGTCTGCTGTGGTCTTGCTATAGTCAAGATGGAGAAAAGCAGACCAGATAATAATATCTGTAGGTGAAATCTTAAGTAGTTGGGAAAAAAAGCTCAATTTTAAGGAATGAAATGTAAATCCATATAAGCTTGGAGAAGTTTCTACAGTTTGCCTTAGGGCTTTGTACTTGCACTATTTTCATTTTTTTAAAAAAGGATAGAATAATTACTACCTAAAGCACTCTACACATTCAATGCAATCCCAATCANCTTGTTTTTAGATATTGGAACAAAAAGACCTATTTAATGTACTGATTATCAAAATCTGCAACTTAAAGTCGTCTAGATGGCTGCAAGTCTCCAAAAGGGTATTTATGGGGAATAGATTTCAGCTGGATTTTTGTTGAAAAAAAAATCACAGGATAGCGGTGGTTTTGTATTACCTGCAAACTTAATCATGCATTTTATACTTTTATCCATGAAACCTCACTTGATAGGATCATATCATTTGCATTTCAGATTCTTTATATCCGAAATTTTTTTATGCTAAATTTCACTAGCCTCATGGTCCATTAAAGCTCACAGGTCGCCTTCCTGTGAACTGTCTCTTTATTGTGAACTGGTTCCTGCCATTGTACATTTCATTTAGCCAATAGTATAATACAGATGCCACAAGGCAAAGTACCTGTGGCCTGTAACAAAAAAAGTAAGGTCCACTTACTGCAAGGTCCACTTACGGCCTATTTACTGTATTCCTAGAAACTGCCAATCCATCACCTATTTCCTCACTAAGTCTTTAAAATCACTGTTATTCTCATTTTACAAGAGGATCATTATTAGTGACCCATCAAGTGATGACTTTGATAATTAACCACACCTGGAGTCCTGTTTACATAGACTTCATTTTGAGAAGGATATAACATACAGGAACCTGTCTATAAGGAACAGTGATGGTGTCATAGAAAGAATGGCTCCCCAGAATGTTCATGCTCTAATCCATTGAAGCTACCAATGCCTTCTAAGGGGAGGTTAGCATTGGCTTGCAGGTAGAATTGAGGTTGTTAATCAGTTGACTTTGAGATGAAGAAAGGATTCTGGATTACCCAGGTGGGCCCAGTATAATCCCAAGAGTCCTATTAAGTAGAAAAGAGCAAGAATTAGTTGGATGGTGGTGCGATGGAGACTGAGGCAATGCTGCTGGTTTTGAACATGGAGGAAAGGGCCCCTGGAAGATGGCAAAGGAAAAGAAACGGATTTTCTCCTAGAGCCTCCAGAAGAATTGCAGCCCTGCCAACATCTTGATTTTACTCCAGTGACACTGGTTTTGGACTTCTGACCTCCAGAGCTGTAACATAATAAACTGATAATGTTTTCCATCACTGACATGGTGACTTGTTATAGCATTAATGGGAAATCAATATTGTGGTCAAGAGTATAGATTCAGGAATTAAACCATTTGCTTTGAATCTTCGCTCCACCACTTACTGGATGACCTGGGGTAAGTCACACACTTCTTAGCCTCAGTTTACTCATGTATAATGGGGACAATACGACTTCATAAACTTTTTTAGTGTGAATTTGACATCATTTGTGTCAGGGGCCTCAGAATGCTGCCTGGCATACGGTAAAATCTCAGTGGATGTTAACTTAAGAAAATCAGCGATTCAGCGAAGGGCTGGTTGGGATGACGTGAGAACTGAAAAATGTCACAGAGGGCCAACGGGCACTGAGAAAACCAGGGATGTTGGAAGAGAAGACATGAGGTTGGGGGAACGTGTGGAGGGTAGGAGGCAGGAGAACTAAGTAGCTAAGGGGCTCCTGTGGGAGAAATACAGGAGTTAGTTCATATTAAGTAGGCAGATTTAGGATTAGTGTTTTACAATTACAGCGAGAGAGTCTTTGGACTCTTTTTTTGACAGAGAAATGACTAAAAGTGAATCAGTCTCATAAAGCAAGGAGTCCCTGGGTTTGGAAAAGCGAATACGAGGGCTGATCCAGACACATCACCTGGAAAAGTGACTCCGGGGGGAGGGGGGTGGTAAGGAGCAGTTACACTGAAAGAGTGCGAATTCCCAGCTAGCTCAAAAGTTTTACTGTGTTGTTTTCCTTCATTAAATGTGCTTTACTGCTTCCTAAAATGTGTTTTGGCATCATTATGATGTGTTTCTTTAAGCAATTACATATCTGTTTTACTTTGGAATGTAGAACATGGATAATTTGATGACAGAACATGTTTCTTTTATTGCCCACTCTGGTCTCAGAACTTCTTTTCTTTTTTTTTTTTCCCCCACAAACAGTTTATTGTCAAATTAGTTTCCACATAACACTCAGTGCTCATCCCCACAAGTGTTCTCCTCCATACCCATCCCTCCCTCCCCCCCACATCCATCAGTCCTCAGTTTTTGTCAGCATTCAAGAGTCTCTCATGGTTTGCCTCTCTCCCTTTCCCCCACCATTTCCCCCCTTCTTCTCCCCCTTGTTCCTCAGTTAAGTTCCTCCTAATCCTCCTATATGTGCAAACATATGATATTCTTATTTCGCTCAGCATAACCCCCTGCAGGTCCATCCATGCTGCTACACATGGCCAGATTTCATCCTTTCTCATTGCCATGTAGTATTTCATGCCATGTAGTATAGATAAACCACATCTTCTTGATCCATTCGTCCGTTGATGGACACTTAGGCTCTTTCCATGGTTTAGCTATTGTTGAGAGTGCTGCTATGAACATTGGGGTACATGTGCTCCTATGCATCAGCATTTCTGTATCCCTTGGGTAAATTCCTAGCAGTGCTATTGCTGGGTCATAGGGGAGTTCTACTGTTAGTTTCCTGAGGAACCTCCACACTGTTTTCCAGAGGGGCTGTACCAGTTTACATTCCCACCAACAGTGTAGGAGGGTGCCCGTTTCTCCACATCCTCGCCAGCATCTAGAGTTCTCTGATTTGCTCATTTTAGCCACTCTGACTGGCGTGAGGTGGTATTTCAGTGTGGTTTTGATTTGTATTTCCCTGATGAGGAGGGATGCTGAGCATCGTTGGTCTCAGAACTTCTTAAGCCTCTATTTCAGCATTTTTCCCCCTTGCTTTCAAAAGAGTAGATACGTTTGAGATTTCCTTCATTTTTGGTGTAAAGTTTCACTTGAATACCATAGAAGACCGTACCTTAATGCACAGTGCAGTGTGACAGTCTGTCACTGCTTCTGTGTAGTTCACTGGAACCCAGAGTTGATGAAGCATTTCAGTAACTACTCTCTTACCAGAGCACAGCCCTCATTTCTCTGACCTTCCCCTGAGTGCCAGGGCTCTGTTCTCCCTCTCGGCATGGTCTTTCCTCCTCCTCCGCCAATAGTGCTGGAGAAAACTACGCCAGCAGCTTGGTGGTTTAGCATGTATAATACCCTGGGCTCAGTGTCACTTGGCTATTCCATTTAAGCATTCTTAGCTGGTTCTTATTCCCATCTCTATATATGACAAAACCTTATTGCTCTCCTTGTGCCCCAATCCTTTGCTATCAGCACATGACTGAGGCTTTCTCTTTGCAGACGAATAAGAACCAAAGGAAAACGTACTGCTTACTTTTCTCAAATAAGTACCAGAGTTAGATCTGTGTGTTTACCTACAAATTGTAATCATAACTTGTGGGTATTAGTAACACAGCTTACATTTCTTTACTAAGTCATAAACTAGAAGATGAAGTCTCTAAAGTAATAATAGAACTAGCGCCCCCTGACCAAAATTGCAACCACATTACTTTCTTAATGGAAACTATATAATTAGAATGCACATTTGGATATATTGTAGTCACTTTGCTGCTTGGAAGTTGCTTTCAAATAATTTTGAATGATCACAATTAGTTCCTCACAGAATGTGAGTACTTTTGGAGATGGTGCATTGGTGAGCTCCTCAGCCCCTAGGTGATTGGTGCTCATACTAAAGAGAATGGTCACTGCTCTAGACCTTATTTAGAAATATGTTCCTTATTTTGTTATTTGCCAGGAAACTTAGGTCTACAAAGACTCAAATCACCTGGTCGATTCTCTTAGCATGTGGATTCCGAATGAGTGGGTCCAGGGTGGAGCTTTATAGAGTCTGCATGTCTGACAGGCTCCCAAGTGATGGTGGTTGTGTGTGGACCCCACACTGAGTGGCAAGAGGCTAGGTCGGCTGTTGTCCAGTGCGCCCATCAGCATCACTGGTGCAGTGACTGTGTGCTCCCTCTACAGACTCTGACATGGCTGACTAGGGATGGTTATTCTAACATAGACACATAGTTCAGTTTCTCTGCCTCCCAGCAGTGGTTTCAACCTCTTGATTGCTGGCATATACTTTCTAGCTTTTTGTCACTGTCAGCACCAGGGAAAGAGGAGATGGGCTTTGGTGCCATATCATAAATGGAAAAGAATTGAGGTCACCAAGTATCTTGGCCTTCGGATCATTTGATCTGCACCATCATGGGCCCGGGTTCAGAGGAATTGGATGAGGTGCTCTCTTTTTTTAATAATTAAAAAAAAATCTTAAAGTAGGCCTAGAAACTTCCTGGGAGTAACAGGCCACAGGTGAGTGCACAGTGAACATTTGGCTCGTTGATGGGGAACACTTTCAGAAGGTGATGTTATTCTGGCAACTTTGGTGTAAGGTGTTGACTGTATGGCCCTTATTGTCTATACAGTTATAGCCCTAAGCATGAATACTTTTACTCTTTTTCACAATTAGGATTTTTATCTTATTCAGGGCTTCTGTAATAAATCTCTTTGTGTTTATGTAAAGAACTCATTTTTATTGATGACAGTTTTGACCCTCTATACTCAGGAAAGTTTTGGAGAAGTGGGTCTAACTGGTTTGCCATTATGAGTAGACATTCCCTATTTGTTGCGACATTAAGGTTTCTTGATACAAAGTATTCACTCTGTAAGTTGAAAGTATATCATTTTTAAAAGAAATGTTTGAAAGATATGTTTTTTAAGTTCCTCCAAATAAAAATGAAAGACTTTGGTCAGCATAGGAGCCTAGGGAAGTATAGTATAGACTTTAATGAGGATTGAGACTTTTGTGTAATAAAATGGCTGAAGCTATAAGAGAAAAATGTAGACCATAATGCCATTTATGTAAATGAGATACGTAAGGGAATCAACACTTTAAAGGACATTTAAAGGACATTTACATTTTTAAGCACGTTAGAAAAGACATCTTCAAAAAAATTTATGGAGGTGAAAGAACAATTCAGTGCCAAATACTATATTCACTCTGTTGTGCAGTCACCAAACATTTCCGTCCCTCCCCAGTAAAACCTCTTACCTAATAGGTCACTTCCTATTTCATCCTTTCCCTCCACAGACAACAACCAATCTGCATTCTTTCTCTTACGGATTTATCTATTCTGGATATTTCATATAAATGCAGTATGTTACATTTGTGTGTTTAAGCTTTTACTTAGCATAATGTTTTGGCTGTCCATCCAGGCTGTAAAATGTATCAGTTCATTTTTTATGGGCGAATAATATGCCTCTGTGTGAATATATCACAATTTGTTTATTTGTTGATGTTAATGTACATTTTAGCTGTTTCCACCTTTTGACTATTGTGAATAGTGCTCGTACATGTACTTGTTTGGGAAACTCTTTAATTCTTGAGGGTATATCCTTTCTTTTTTATTTTTTAATCTTTTAAACAGTTTTAAAAGAGGCACGTAGGTTAGGGAGAGGGGCAGAGGGAGAGAGAGGGAGAATCCCAAGCAGGTTCCACACTCAGCACAGAGTCTGACTCGGGCCCTGATCTCATGACTCTGGGATCATGATCTGAGATTAAACCAAGTCTCAGGTGCTCAGTTGACTGAGCTCCCAGGGTCCCACTTTAGGGAATATTCTTAGAAACCACCTTTTAGTGAAGAGGAGTGGGAGTGAATTAGGGTATGGGATGAAGAGAAAACTGTACCAAAATGAGAGAGCCCATATATTGACTGATAAGAACTTGCTAAAATATTTTTATTCAGCTCTGGACCCCTGACACTCTCCTCGACTATTCCCATCCCTGGTAAGAGAGCAAAGTAATCTGCTGAGGTGATATGAGTCTTTGTTACTGGATAAGTGCTTTGGGCAGGAAAGTGGGGTGAAAGGCCCTGAAAGAGTTCATGTTGCCAAAGACCCATTTTACCTCTGCGTCTAGTGTTAGAATATTCATGTGGGCCTCGGGTTATCCTTCTTGTGACTCTTCAGGATGTGTAATGGAGACAGAGAGGAGTTAAGATTCCATAGAAGTGTATAATTGTGTTTAAGTACTGTAGCCAGCTTCTAATATGGTCCCAATGATTCTCACCTGACACTCCCTTGTACCTATACTTTGTACCTAATTAGGTGTTCTGGCTGAGACCTCCACGTGGTGTGCTAAAGTGCTGCCTGGCATCCTCTTGCTGGTTATAAGTAAAATGGGGGACATCAGATAACATGATAAACAAGGAGGGCACAGGAATTGCTGGTTTTAAAAGTTGTCACCCTCTTTAGTCAGCAAATGATGCTAAAATTAATAAATGGCTTTCGGGCCAAGATCAAATTCAGTGTACCAGCAGGAAAACATGGTCTGAAGATGAAGCTGAGGGTGTGGCTGTAAAATCTGTGAAGATCTTGGAAAGATCCAAAGGAGTGCCTCAGAAGTCTGCATAAAGGTGATATCTCTCTGTCATCTCAGCAGACCAAGATGGAGGAGGGCTTCCCTTGAAGGATTTGTGGGTGTGGCTTTTATCTAATGAAATTAAAGGCCAATAGGATTCATAAAGGACTTACAGTATTGAAGGAACTCTATTTAGAAGCTGTAAATGTAGACTGAAAGGGACAGAGGATTGCAAATTTAAAAGACCTTTAGTCCTCCAAATCTTATAGGCAGGAAGCCGACTGAAAAAGCTACATACCTGAAGACGCAAGGAAGTAAATGATGATTTTTAAGGGAGATTCAAGAGTCTGGAGGATGAAGCAAAAAACCATGACAAATTCACTGGACTTGAAGACTAATGAAGGACCTACCAATCTATGCCTTGCAGGATTTCAGAGTTCCTGCAGCTTAGTGACTCCCATGTGCCTTCATTTCTCCACACTTTGTGCTGGAATATGTCTTGAAGTTACCCTGCACCACTGTGTTGGGTATGTGGGGGCAGGTAACTTGTCGCTTTAGTTCACGGGCATTCACATTGAGAGGGCTGTCCTTAAGGATCTTCACTTGAGGAGCCTCATGTAAAGCCGGATCTTGTTTCGATGAAATTCTGAACTGTGAGCTTACCTTGTATAGGGGTGAACGTTTCTAGGGCTTTGGGAAAGGATTAGTGTGTTTTGCATATGGGAAGGACATGAATCACTAGAGCTCAAGAGTGAACTGTGGTATCTGGTCCCCAGAGATCCCACCTCCTGCTATTTATGTTCTTGTGTAGTCCTCCCTACATTGAGTGGGGCTGACCTAGTCCATCAGCAGGATACTGAGGAAATAATGTATGACTTGATAGGCCATGGGACCCTGCAGCCTCCATCTTGCTTTCCTTTGGATCATTCACTCTGGCAGGCAGCCTGATGGAGATGTCCATTTGGTCAAGAACTGAGGCTACCTGCCAACAGTCATCCCCAGCTTGCCAGCCACCTACAAGTACACTACTTGGAAGCAGCTCTTTTAAGCCACCGGAAGGTCTTCAGGTGACTGCAGTCTGGCCTGATATCTACAACCGGCTCAGAGACCTCCATGCCAGAACCATCCAACTTGGGTCACTCCTGAATTCTTGACCTTCAGAAACTGTATCAATCTGTATTGTTTTAAGCTGCTACGTTTTTAGATAACTAGCTATGTAGCAGTAGATAATTAATAGAGGTACTTGCAGTGGCTAATATAAACCTGGGAATATTGGTGAATTTTCATGGATTTCTCATCTTCAGTTGTTAGCAAGTACTGTTCCTGACTCCTCAATCTCTCTCTAATTCACCCTTGCCCTTCCACCTGTTATGATTGTCCTTATAACTGATCCAAGGCTAAGCGCTGGAGAGGCACTGGGGGAGAATGTGAAAATCTCGAGTCGTCCCACCTGTTTATAGTGTCTGCTTTTATTCCTGTGCTGGAAGAACCACGCTGAAAGGGGCTATTGCAGATATTCTGGGATCCTCATTTTGTTTTGTTTTTGTGAAGCCACTTCCAGTCTTCATCGTGTGGGAAATGTAGATGTTTAAGTGCAGGCTTTTGCCATGAAGTATTTTCTGCAAGTTGGGCTATGAAATACTTGTGTGAAGGGTTGAGCTGAGGAGGGCTGGGCTTCCCTCCACTTGCACAGAGGTGTGTGCCCTTGGGAATGGGGTAGAGATCCAGAAACTGCTCATTTCACAGAGGAGGAAAATGGGGCCAGAAAGGCTGATTAATGTTTCTAAAGTCACACAGTTGGCTAGGGGCAGAGCTACTGGGCTCTGTCCTGGCTAACAGTCCAATGAGAAGATATTTCATGTTTGTCCTTTGTTTTTAGTTTATCTTTGCTAGTTTCCAGGGAAAGTGAATCCATTAATGAAGACTAAATCCTTCCTTTGTAAAATATGTAGAGTGTGATGTGACTTCTTGATGTTTCAACAGACATTAAAATTTTATTTTATAATTTTGTATCTTCCCTTAGGCAACTCTCTGCCTAGGTCCTTTGAAATTGTGAAAAATAAATTACCAAAGGGCTCAAGTACAGTAAGCTGGATTTAGGTTACAATTCTGATCTTAATACAACCTGTTCCTGTGCTCGCTTCGGCAGCACATATACAACCTGTTCCTGCTATGTAGGCCATGTGCGGCCTTGTTTGTAAAGTCTGTTTTAAACTTGAGGAGTGTCATTGAACTATTTAAGAGTAACTGCTTTAAAAAAATTTTTTTTAATGTTTATTCATTTTTGAGAGAGAGAAAGAGCATGAGCAGGGGAGGGGCAGAGAGAAAGGTAGACCAGAATTTGAAGCAGGCTCCAGGCTCTGAGCTGTCAGCACAGAGCCCAACATGGGCATCGAACCCACGGACTGTGAGATCATGCCCTGAGCTGAACTGAAGCTGGATGCTTAACCCACCGAGTCACCCAGGTACCCCAGAGAAACTCTGCTTTTTAATGTAAAGGCTTTATTTAAAACTAGAATTTAATTATATTCTACTTTTTCCCTTCATCTCTAAACCATTATCATTTTGATTTTAAGCTGTTTCTAAATAATTGGGTGGGTTTTGAGGTATGCAGCTTTATTCTTAGCAATCTGTATATATTTGTCAACTGGATGAATGCTATTATGTTTTTAGAAAGCACATGAAGAACTATTTTGGCTGTCAGTGCAATAGGTTTACTTTCAGTTTAACTGTATCATAATGTTTTATAACATTTTAAATATTCAGAACCAAATTGAGTTTGTGGGAAGACTTCGTGTGTGTGTGTGTGTGTGTGTGTGTGTGTGTGTGTGTGTGTGTTTTAGGAAGACTTCTACTGGTTTATTCTTCCTCTTTTGAAACGTGCTTTTCTTCCTGTAGGATTTTGAGTGCTGAAACATCAAACCCTTCGTTCTTGGCTGCATCTCTGAAGGCCAGTTTTAGAACCGTTAATTTGAATCATTGAGTGATGAGATAGTATGGGTTTTTAAAATTATGCGAGCTTAACAAAATGATCACTTTTGCTCCTCCTGGAGTATTGCCAGTATATGGTTTCCTCCTTTTGTTTTATCCACCAAGTCAGATTGAATGTCTTCCATTGAGCCGTTCAACTTTGGACTTATAAATTCTTCTGATCTTTGACCTCTTACTTAAAATGAGCATGGATTTCAGCTTTCATTTGGGTAGTTCATGCTGCCTCTTACTGATAGNACATACTCACACACAGATATTTTGTTTTGAATGGCCCTTAGTCCCTAGCAGTTGGTGTTGCTTTTCTCTTGCCGTACATTTGCTCACCCTTTCCCTAAATCCCCTCACTCTCCAGGAATCCATGCTGTTGAATTTAGCTTCTTCATCCTTGCTTCTCTGTCTTTCCCTCCCGCTTTGCTGGGCCACCCTGCCTTTTCTTGTGGGGGTTGGCTTCTCAGCATGGGAAAAAAGCAGTTGTCTTTCTCCAAGCGGCAGGTTGTCTTCTCACAGCCAGCTGCTAGGTGAGGTTTCCGGGAGGCCCCCTCACACGACAGATGTGGTGTGAAACCCCGGCAGTGCGAGTGGACGAATGTGTGGTGGCAGGCTAGCAGGCCGTTCTCTTCCCTGAGAGTCCTGACCAAGAGAAGGTAAAGAGCTCCCGCATGATCCTCACAAGCTCAGTCTTCTAATGGAGAAGACGGAAGCTCAAGCTAATTCTGCTCACCAAATGTGTGTCTGTAGTAGTCCATATTTGGGCAGCAGTTTACGTGAATGAAAAGCATTGGTTTGTGAAAGGAGGATTTTAGTTTTTGAAATTAGCCAGGAGGGCAACCTAGATTTCCTTTTTTTTTTTTTCGGTGGCAGTTCCTGAAGCAGGTGCAGGGTGTGCGTGAATAATGGACCACGCCTAAACCGTGCGAATTAGCCAATGAACATTAGGCTTCTCCTGGGTCCTGTAGTACGGTTCCCCTGTCTGTCAAGAGCCGGCTCAGCAACCGAACCCAGATTCCAGGTGTGGTGTTCCACAGTCGTTCTGTAATTTGTAATCATAGAAACAGAATGTTCCTCCTCTTATTTCTTCCCTGCCAACAGTTTCTGGGTGGGTGAATGTCAGTAGCTGGAGTTATTTTTAAAGAGGAGAGGTGAGGCTTGTCGTGCAAAGCTGGGAAGAGGGCGTTTGTTTGCAGAGCAGAGCTGACATCAAAGTGTAGATTACTGCTCAGTGGCTAGGTACTTGTCCTGAAGCAGGTAATGTTTAACGTGCCGGTCACAAAGATCACAAAACAGCGTATGCCCAGGCATAAGCTAGCGCTACCGTGTAAGCTCTGGAAGACTGAAAGGCTATACGTGCCCATGTAATTTTCAAAAAAGACCAGTATGCACTGGTCTTGCTGCGTCCTCTTTTGCTGGCTGTAATTGGACTTTGAAGCTTAGAAGTTCTATCATAAAAACGTGTACCCTTTGTTTGAGAGAGAGATCGGCTAAGCAATCACTTTCCACTTCTTTTCACAGGATAATATAAACGTTTTTTTGAAAGCCTGTGAACAGATTGGATTGAAAGAAGCCCAGCTTTTCCATCCTGGGGATCTACAGGATTTATCAAACCGAGTCACTGTCAGGTAAGTTCCACTGGTTTGTTATGTATTTTTTAAGCTTAGGGTTTGTGGCTCAAGTGCAAAGAATTTCTGAGATTTTATGGTGACTGAAAAATTGTTCCTCTCTCTTCCTCTGTTCTCATTCCAAAGCAGATTATTTAAAAAAAAAAAAAAAAAAAAAAAGCAAGGGACTGTGAAGAGAAGCTGTCTGTAATTGAGACCATGGCATGTTGTTATTTTAAATCTCTCTACTAACTGAAATGGTAGTTTATATTTTAATGCTTGTCCAGCATGACAGTGTTTGGTTGCTAATGGTGAGGATGCCCATTACACTTACAAAATGAATTTGGAAGTTATAGAGTAAACAGAATTATTTTAATATGGTCTTTATATATTTGGAATTAAGGCTTGCCAACAAAATGAGACTGGGACAGTGGTTAAAGAGACTTTTTTTTGGTAATCTGGAAGGCAGCAATGCCTGGCACCAACACGGAACGCTAATGACCTTGTCAATTGTGGAGGATTTCTAAAAATGAACAGTTCCTCACTATTTTAATAGTATGGATGAGAAAGTGAAAGTGGGGGTGAAAACGTGCACAGGTGTCTCTGTTGTGTTTTAGATGGAAAATGGTGTCATGTAGGAGTGTATGGTTTCAGGAAATCTGGTTTTAAGCTCCTCTGAGCTATTTTTTCCTTATAAGTCTAATTTGCTTTCAGTGAATCAGAATAAACTTGTGTTATCAGATAATCATGACAGAAAAATAATTTAATTTTGTGATAATTACCACCTCTTTATCATGACTCTTAAACCTATTTTTTTTTTCAAAAGGAGAGACTAAACACCTTCTTCCAGCTATAGGAATAATAGAAATGGAAAAATTAGTTTCTACCATTTTAGACAAAGATTTAGTTTCTATGACTGATATCCCCATTATAATAGCTTTAAAAGTTATTTAAAAATTGATGGTAAAATCTTAAAAATGGCCAATTTTCCCTAAAGAAAAATAACCCTTTATATAAGTGTCATAGTACACATAGTCTTTTAGCAGTAAAACCTAAAATCCCAGATAGACTTCATCTTTTCAAAGCCTAACAATACATATTTTTAAACAAACGGTCCATTTTAAACACCCATGCTTCTAGTTCTATTGAACTAACATTTCTAAACTACACAACCATGATGAGTGCATAGCAGAGAGGGGTCTGTCTGCATTTCTGATTAATTGGAAGATAGTTTGATCCTAAATTTCATCACCAAAATGGCATGTTTACTTCTGCAGTATTGTGACGAGGTGCTTGATATCCATGAAAAATCACTGCATGGGTGAATTTTTTTTTCCTAATCGGCATTCTCTCCAGACACCTATCCGATGGGCAAAGAAAGTTTTCACTCACAAAGTGTTTTATTCTTAATGAACAGCAACAACTCAAGGAAAAACACCCCCGCCACCCCACCCCAGTCCTACTGTTTTGAAACCCCATAGCAGATGTTTGGGTAGGCTACCGATTAGGCAAAACGTGTTTGTTGGCTTCTAATTCCAAGAATGCTCTGAGCAAAACTTGCCTGGGGCCCGTTTTATGAGATGCTGGGTCTACAGTGTTTAGGGAAAAATGTCAGTACCTGGGCACAGCCTTGAGTGAAATTAAATCACTGACAAACTGAAACTGGGAGGTCACGTAGTTACAGCTGTAGTAGGAAGTATGTAGAACAACTTGTTTCAGTGGAAACCACAAGTCCATAAAGGTGTGCCTTGGTCATACTAATGAGAATGCCTGAGAGCCTTGCGTCTGCTCAGGAACATTTCCCCTGAGAATTCTGTTGGACCAAAGGGCACAGGGCTTGACCCTGGGGTTGCTGCAACGGAAGCATGGGAGCCTCCCGGTTATGAGATTTGAGGAAGCTGGCAAATGGCTTATTTAAAAATGTTGGCCACAGCTCTTATGCGCCGAGATTGCTTTTTTATAAAGGGAAGCAAGTTTATAGGAAAGCAAATTACTAGTTACTAAATATCCATGCATTTCTTAGGTTTTAGTCTTTGTTCTTATATAACGTGGAGATTTCTGTAGGTCAAATCTTGTCCTTTCGTTATTGTAGATTAAAGGACTTGGTGTTGGTTAGATCAGTAGTTTTCAACCGGGAGCAGTGTTGTTTCCCCAACGGACATCTGGCAAGGTTTAGAGATAGTTTTGTCGATATGGCTGGGCTGGGAGCGCTACTGGCATCTAGTGGGTCAGGAATGCTGCTAAATACCCTTCCATGAACAGGATGGTCCTCATAACAAAGAATTTTCCAGCCTGAAATATCAGTCATGCTGAGGTTGAGAAACCCTGACAGAGACGTAAAATTCCTTACTTATTTCAACAGTGCCAGCAAGATAATCATGTGGAAATGAAGGCTACAGACTAACAGACTTTACTTTCTGCTAAAATGTAACTTTTTACTCATTAATATAATTTAATATAATAATTTACGTATTTCCAATGTAGTATGTTTGCCCACCTAGACAAATTTTATTTCAGTGTGCAGTGATGTATCAGGACATTGACATATTTTGCTTCTCTCTACACATTAAAACTAGCAAAAATGGGGCAAAATACTTGATTATTTTAAATGCTCTATCAGAGCTCAGCTGCTAAGACTGTACGAACAGTTGAGAGACCGGCTGCAAGTGTGTTCTAAGACCCATGTTTGTATGCTGCACGGAGAGCTAATAGGAAAGGGTAGTCGATGCCCTCCATGTTGGCAAATGTGAGGTATTTTTTGTTAGAGGACAGCAGTGATTGAAAACCTGGATGATGCACAGAGTCTGGGAGAGTGGTGTGTAGTAGGAAGGGGTAGCAGGAGCAGAGGCTGCCGATTTCAAGAGCCATTGATGTTTCAATCATCCAGGCCCTAAGTACCAATATTTATGTTCCAGCAGTTCCCGATTTACAATTTAATTTGCAATAATAACTTTTCACTGGTCAAACAGAACTAGGTTACTCTTCATAATTCTACATATTAATATGTGATGTAAATTTTCTAACGATTGCTTCTTGCAGGAAGTAGCTTGAATTTTTCCAAGTGTGTTTGAATCATTCATTTATTTTGAGACTGCATATATTCAGATATCAGTTACTATTTAAAATTTTAAAAAATATTTATTTATTTTTGGGGTGCCTGGGTGGCTTGTCGGTTAAGTGTCAGACTTCAGCTCAGATCATGATCTCACAGTTGGTGACTTTGAGCCCTGCGTTGACTCTGTGCTGACAGCTAGCTCAGAGCCAGGAGCCTGCTTCGGATTCTGTGTCTCCCTCTTTCTCTGCCTCTCCCCTGTTCACACTCTGTCTCTCTCAAAAATAAATAAATGTTAAAAAGTTATTTAAAAAATTATTTATTTTTGAGAGAGAGAGCGCGAAAGCGAGACAGTGCGAGCGGGGGAAGGGCAGAGAGAGAGGGAGACAGAGGATCCAAAGCCAGCTGTATGCTGATAGCAGAGAGCCTGATGTGGGGCTCAAACTCACAAACCATAAGATCATTACCTGATCTGGAGTTAGATGCTTAACCAACTGAGCCACCCAGGTGCCCCTCGGTTAATACTTTTTTGACATTCCCGACTTTAATGGAGAGGATCCATCTTGACCCCTCCCCTTGTCTTTGCCCCAAAAGGCTAATGAGCAAATTTGTGAGCTCGCCTCCATGAATGGTAGATTGAGGTTGAACTTACCCTACTTGAAATGTTCACTGAGGTCATGAAATTTAGCTCCTGTAGCAATGAATAACGACAGCATTGTTATTAACCATTTACTGAATACACATACTGAGCTCAGAGAAGAGGTGGTGTGACTCCTGTAGCGCTGTCTTGTATACCTTCATTCCAAGGCCTGGAGCCGAGGCAGCACAGTGGCCACCACATCACGCCACAGCACACCGGAGAGCTCCCGAAGCAAATGTCCTGGTCTCTGCTGGCATCTGGTCATTAAGCGGCGCGCAGCCATTGCTCGTTGTAGAAAGCACCTCAACAGAGTGGTCTGGAGGTCGTCCTGTTTTAGAGGAATCGAAATTGGCGGAAGGGGAGAGTTGAATGTTAAAAGTTTTAATTTTATACGTTTAGCAGTGTGACTCAGAAACAAAGTCATATATTTAAACCATTGCTCTAACGAATTATATATTGAAATTCTTAAGCTGAGAATGTGAACAGATTGTAAGCATGTTTCTTTCTTTCTACCCTTTTATCATTCCAGTCCAGTTTTTAGCACTTCCTTAGATGCATTCTGCTCATAACACAATTACAGGATGGCCATGCTTCTGAACACAGTATTTCAGTCATGCAAAGGAAAAAGAATTTTTTTTCTAATTCAGTCTCACTCTTCGATTTAGGGTATTAATATTTTAGGTGTGAATTGTAACTTGAAATGTTTCAGTTTTTTAAAAATGTCTTCTCAAATGGAGGCTGCAGAAATCAATCTTTTTTTACACATGCTAGTTGCCAAAGGGAACAGTGGTTAGAAACAAAATTAGTGTTAACATCCCCCTCCCCCCCCCGCATGAAAATAAAGGAGGCTCAAAATGACATTTTAAGCATTTAACTGTTCTCTACAGCTTCAAAGGGTGCTTGATTTTACTGCAATCCTGTAAAGTCATTTCCTGGGAATCTCGTACCCAGATGGTACTCTAAACAGTCTGCCAAATGGGGCTTGGGATATGTATGTGTATATGAGCATATACTTAAGATTTTAATTCATGTAAGTAAAAATATACCTACTCTGAAGTACTTTTCAACATTTGCTGACTTAAACCTGCTTTTACTTTTGTTTTCATGTCTTTCAAATGAGTTTCTCAACATCTTAATGTGTGTGTGTGTGTGTGTGTGTGTGTGTGTGTGTTTTAATAATGCTATCCAGACTTGGATCAGTAACTTGATCATGGTGACTTCCACCTGTCAATTCATGTTACTATTTTAAAATGTTCTCTTCCTACCAAGCAATTAGAAGAGAATGAAACAGAAAGGAAGTTTGCACCACACCCATTTCTATCCCGTTCAGTTATTCTCTTGTGGTAGGTAATTCCTGAAAGGGAACATTAATTTGTTTGGGTTGCCAAGACTCTGTTTAAGGCCAGCAGCAAAAACATATGGACAATTTTCAAATGTTGTTTAACTGCAAGGTTAGATTATCGAAGAGCGGGCTTAGTCACAGAGAAAGGTTGTGGAATAGGAGGCAGGTCCGACGCTAGGGCGAGCTATAAAATAACTGAAGTTTTATCTACTATTAGTTTGTCTCCATATCTAGCTGCTGACTAACTTCTTGGCCAGATAAATAAGTTCCTGAATGCCAACTCTCCATCCTCAGCTCTTCACTCCCTTAAATCCCAAAAGCCACGGAGCCTGATTGTCTCTTGGCTTGCTGGGTGAGACTTGACGCTGTGGACTTTTCTGGCCAGGGTCTTTGTATTCAAAAGTAACCCCATCTATGCTCATTGCCTCAGAGTCTCATTTGGCCGCTTGTCTGCTTAGCTGCTACCCTGAGTTTGGTCATGGGAGAACAATAGAATTTGCTTCCCTTGACCAGCTAGCATTTGTTTTATAATAAGATCCTTCAAAGGGTTAAACCGAAGAGACAGACTTTTGTCAAAGAGATCCTTCTGTCTTTCAAATTATTACCTGTGGGGATGCCTATGTTGAATTAATCAAACCTTTAACATTATGTGCACTATAGTATCGATAGCCTTGTCAGTCACTTTTGAAAATGAGAGCTTCACCGCTAACTCGAGGTGTTAAGCATTGCTTTTCCGTGAGTGTCTTGCTATCTTCTGGTATGATTTACCTGATCAGGTGTGTGAGGGTGTACGTGTGGGGTTTGTGTTTTACATCAATTTCTGGAGCTAAAGTAGAAAACTGCACTTAGTAAGGGGAGACCTTGGTGTCAGGAGTCGCTCACTTGTTTGTCACACACCAGGCATTGATGGGGCATTTTTTCTGTATCATCTAAGTATCAGGTTCCCAGATGTCACTCTTAACAGGCAAAAGGTGTGGAGCTCTGCCCTTAGTGGGGCTCACATTATAATTAAGGAAATGTCTCCTTAAGTTTCCAGAGTACATTGTTTTGAGATAAATGCACAGGGTTCTCAGAGTATATAATAGAGATGAGAAGCCATTTCAAATTTTTATTCAGGAAAGCACTTGTAATTGGAGGCGACACTGATTTCTCATCTGGGCTTTCAAAGTACTTTTGTTTTCATGGACATCCAATTTTTCCTTAGACTTGAGACTATTTGAGGACAGAAGCACTTACATTATTCCCTTATTTCCTTAGTTCCCGATATCTTAAGTGTCAAGTGTTTGTTTGAAAATTCAATTTTAATTATTTTGACTTCCTGGATGTTTTAAAGCCAGGCTTAAGAGATGGAAACTTATTTTTTCCTCTTTGTCAAATTTTTTTCTTTTTATTACCCTCTTTCAAAATTACAAAAACAGTTCTGGCAAAGCAGCCGTTGATCCTTTGGTTTCAACTGCTTTTCACTTATCATTCCAGAATAATAATATGACATATTACAACATAATCTAAAGTTGATACAATTGAAAAGAAGAATGTGTCTACACCTCAGAGTATAATACTCTAAAATGGGAACTTTAGACCAAGTGCCTTTCAGAGTAGTTGGTGGAAGTCTTCATCTTTATGCTAATGTGAAAATGATAGCCACTAATGTTTAATGGACATTTAATGGATGTTCTGTGCTTATATGAAATTTTAGAAAAATTTTAATATTTTCATGTCATGATCACAAATCACTTCATCTTGTGAAGTAAATCTAAATGTATGCTTAAGACTTTTTGGTGGAAAAATATGGTGGCTGTATTGCTGAAGTAGCTTATAGAAGTTCAAAGGCAAGAAATAGAAATTTTTAAAAGCTAGGATCAATATTGGAGCTAACTTCTTAAACGGAGTCCTTAAAATTAGTTAAAGAAATGTTGCCAGCAAGTTTCTAAGTAAGCCTCATTTCTTCCAAAGCCAGGCTACCTGCCTTGGTACCTCTTAGCTTTTCCTAGCATTAAACACCAAAGCTGGTAAGAAAAATGTCACAAATTACCTTTGACATTGATATGATAACTTTGACTATGACGTGATAACCATTTGAAGAATATGAGCACACAGAACCTTGAAAATTTCTTAACATTTCATTTGAAGTATTTCTACTACACCTTGGGCTGCCTTTCTGCCCCCTTCCCTCAGGATGAAATAGGAAGTTCAGTCAATGTGCATCAGTTGTCATGACCAGGTCTCAGATGAGCATCTAAGATGAGAGCAGGGATGTAGGTGTCCCCTGGCATGGGTTTAATCTCATTCCATTCAGTCACTTGGTAGCTGAATGGCCTTAAGTTTCCTCCCTGTGATCACTTCTCTTCTCCATGAACAAGATGGATCTTACTTCCCTTCTCTTGGAACTTAGTAAGTAACGCCATTTGGGGGCTGTCCGTACCTCACATGTCGTAATGATTACCGAGTCAGGAATGGAAAGTATAAAGTGTTTGGCATATACTAGTGATCAGTAAGTGAAGTTGACTTGTCATTGTGATCATTTTCACAATTTGTCTTTTCCTTCTTCATGCTCTGAAGATACATGTTCCCTGTGGAAGAACATGAAGGAAAAAATCTGACCCCTGGATCCTTGAATGGTTACAATTAGCTGTAGGCTTTATATATATATATTGAGAATTTAGGCCTTTTGAGACTTACCCCTTCTTTCAATTGGGAGAAGTTATTAAAACAGGTGTGTTTTTTTACATTGATGGCTAGTCAATGTTTTACAATTTATTTGTTAGAATAGCAAAGCTGGAAACCAGAGAACAACAGACAGCTATTTGCTCTTGTCCTTGCATATGTGGGACCAAAACAATTCTGTTACCTTCTATGAGTACTCAACTTTTTATGTATTTTCTGAATTGTGAGTGTTAGTTTGATTTGAATCTTTTAAAAAAGTTTTGTTGCCATAGTTTAAAAACAAAAATGTACATAAAAACCAGAATCGGTCTACCACACAGATCCAAATCTAAAACTTTATTGTTTCATTTTAATCATCCCATTCCCCCACCCCCACCCCCTTCATTTTTGTGAAAAGTGTGTCATTTTGGCCACAAGGAGAGGAAGTTATCCTTTGGATGGGCAGGACCAGACACTATTCTCTAAAAGGCTTTTGCAGGGCTTATGAGTTTCTTCTGAAAGGGTGTTCATAATCTTTAGGGAACGCACATGCACACACCAGTCCTGTTTTCCACCAGACAGAAAAATTAGCTGCCGCTTTTGGGCATCTTGCCTCTGTTTTGTCCATCAAAAGGCTACTATACTAATAGCATAAAGTCTTGATTACATTATCTGAAATATTTGTGGCAGACACTAAAAAAATGACAGCAGTAGGCACTGTGTGGGTGGTCAGACTCTTGCTGCTTACTTCCAGTTGTACACGACAGAAGTCAAGAAAGTAAGAGGCATACTTTTGTGTTAATGCTCTTTGACATAACGCAACTTGATTTTTTACAAGAGCCTTACTATCAAAAATGTTAAATAGATTGGGTATTATTTATTGACCATATAGGTTATTTTTAAAAAGTTTAGATTAATGGAGTAGCAATGTTCTAGGGGTAGTGCCCAGGTATACTTTGTCAATGCTGAGCTGCTCTCCCAGGTGGGATTGGATGCTGGTCGATAGAGACCTACCTTTTTGAGTATCCCTCCTGACCTGAGTATCCCAACTAAACTGTGAGGCAGTTTTTCTTTTCTTAAGAGCGTAGTACCTTTGCATCATATACCACTGACCAATGAGCCCAGTAAACCTAAGAAAGCATGTTTCAAAAGGGTTACTGCGGGGAAAAAAGGGTTACTGAAAAGCTTTGACTTTTAAGGAAACAAAGTATATTTGACATATACATTTAAGTAACCCACGTTAAGTGTAAATGACAGGGTAATAAAATTCCATTCAGAAAACAGATTAAAAACATGCTTGGAACACACTTCAGGTAAACCAGTTTTTCTTTGTTTTTAAAAAATTATTTATTTACTTTTGAAAGGGAAAGCATGAGTAGGGGAAGGGCAGAGAGAGTGGGAGAGAGAGAATCCCAAGCAGGCACTTTGCTGTCAGCACGGAGCCCGATTTGGGGCTCAAAACTGAGTTGTGAGATTATGACCTGTGCTGAAGTCAGATGCTTACCTGGCTGAACCACCCTGGTGTCCTTAAACCCACAGCTTTTCTTAAGCTATAAAGCTTAAGTAGAGGATCTTGGTGGTCTGGGAGAAGCAGCTACTGTGAATTAGCTGCATTAACCACTATCAGTTTAGCAAGGATTTTCTCTGTGTGCTTTGAGCAGTTTGGGGGAGAAGTCTCTAAATAAATATCAAGATCACTGTCATTACGTTTTGCTATTTCATTACATTACAATAACATTGGCTGGTAGATTTTTTAAAAAGCTTTTTTTCTATATCTTTTCTTTTTAGTAGACTGAGACACAGAAATAATTTTCAAAGGAGTCACTGTATCCAGGTAAACAATTTGGCTAACATGTTATTAGACTTCTCTTGGCTTAATACCAAGAAAGACAAATGTCTGCTAGTTTTGTGTATAATAGTGTGTATTCACCTCTAAAGTGTGCAATGGAGCACACACACACACAATAAGAATATATGTGAAAATTTGTGTGAGGTTTCAAAGACTGAGGCACCACATGCTGATCTGGTGTCCAGATTTTTGTTTATTTTGGTGATGAATTCATTTTACAAAGGGGCTTGTTCTCTGTCGTGGAGGAAAAACTCAGTAGCATGACAATGACTTATGGGTGTCTGGACCATGCTGATCTCAGATGATAAAGAAATAGAGCTGTATGTCTTTTCTCATGTTTTCCATTCTCCATTTAATTCTTCTTGCAAGAAACAGGCAGGAAAACAAATCTCTTTATTAAAGACTATGATGTCCATGGATGTAAGCCTTGGGCTTCTGGAGCCAGCGAAGGCTAGGGAAGCTAGAAGCTGTGCAGTCCTGATGGACTGATGAGGGTGGGTGGGTGTTGGGTCCTTTCACCTGCAGACCTTCTATCTTGTGGCTTGTTAGCCACATCCCTCAGATATTTCATAGTCACTGTGTACAGATCCTTGGATCCTGGGTGCATAGAAGTAAAGTAAATCCTACCCTTTTTCTACCTCATCTTAAGACCAATAGTGGAGAAGGTGAAATGCATTCTAAAGTCTTAATGTTTGCTTTTGTGTCTCAAGGAGCATTGGCATGATGTAAGGGAAAACACTAAGTTTGGAGGGATGAATAACAACTAGGTAAGGAAATCACTGTGCTAGAGTGTCCAGAGTATCTCAAATACTCAATCAGATTTAGATCATCTGGATCAGAGCTCTCAGACACATTAATTATTCCTAACCTAGTAACAGCCCAGCCGGTATTACCATTTTGCTTCTGTTTTCCTTCCAATGGGTGAAGTGAAATGAGTCAGAAGAGTAACTTGTTTAGCTATATGACCTTGGGCAAATAACAGAGCTAAAATTTAAATTCAGGGGCTGTCTTCGCCTACATAGCTTGGAAGCCTTCCACTATATTGTCAAAACAGAATTAAGCAGCCTTAAAAAAAAAAAAAAAAAAAAGAACCTGCTGCTATTATTTTTAAAGGAATATGCCTGAAATTGTCTTGAGTTGTTTTTTAACCGGGCTAGCTATACCCAAAGTGGATTTGTGTATATGATTGGTATTACCACATTTGATACATGGCAAATATCTTTCCATTATGATTTAAACATTTTTTCCTAGTTTGTGAGCTATGTAACTTGAAATGGATATAGTGCTACAATGTGCCATCAAATATAAGATCAGCAATGAGACTTCCTAATTTTAGGAGTGTTAAATGAACCCATGTGTGCCTTAGAATAGAAGTATGCTACATGTGTGGTCATACCACTGGCCAGTTGAAAAACAGTGGGGTCTTTGGATTTTACTGATATGTGCACATAAATGCTTTTATAAGCTTTAAGACTGTCCCACAGATATTTATGAAGGTTCAGTTGTATTTGCCATGATAATGGAGCATTCCTGTTAAAGCCTGTGCATTGTAAAACCTTACTAATCTAAATTGCTCAAGATCATGCTACCACACTTTGACCTTGATAGCACTGGCATGGAAAATATCTTTTAAAATAGAACTGGTAAATAATTTATTTATAATAATTTCTTACTAACCAATATTTGATGCTCTATTTTACTTGTTAAAACCAAACTAAATTATGAGTCCCTTCTCCAAATATTCTTAGCTGGGAATAAGTGCTTATTAAAAATATATAAGATGGAAAAAATATATATGATGAAATATTTTTATTATAGTGTAGGTCATTGTATATTATTAAATCTCATAAAAAGTCCTAATGATAAATAACTTGAAGTCTTGTTTGAAAACCCAAACTATAAGCAAAAAGCTGGATTACAGTCATGTTACCTAGTGTAGTGGATTAAAGGGAGATTACTTCAGTGCCTTGCCCAAAGTTCTGCTATCAGTGTAGCCACTGGGGGTTTAGAAACAGGTGGTGAGCACAAAGCATCAAGTGTAACAATAAATGGCACAGTCTAATTCCCGTAAGATGAAACTCCTCTCTCGTTATGGAGAAGAGTAAGGGGATCAGATAGTGACTCAGAAAAGCAAAGTCCAAGAAATGACTCAAGCACAGAAGTACTTTTAAAATTCCTTTACCAACACTTATGATAAATGGAGTAATCACTTCTTTTCCTACCAAGTTGTTAAAGATTGCTTCTTACTAGTTGTTAAACTAAAATAATTGCCTTTCGTTTGTAGGAAGAGATATTTATTAAACTCCTATTTTGTGAATGCAATGTTTTAGACTGCACGACATAGATAAAACTAATAGTAGCCCATGATATGAATACAGGAGAAGAATACAAGGAAAATTCTCCTTTTATTATTATTTTTTTAATGTTTATTTTTTGAGAGAGAGAGAAAGAGTGAGCAAGCATGGGCAGGGAAAGGGCAGAGAGAGAGAGAGAGACACAGAATGTGAAGCAGGCTCCAGGCTCTGAGCTGTCAGCACAGAGCCCACGTGGGGCTTGAACCCATGAACCATGAGATCATAACCTGAGCCGAAGTTGGATGCTTAACCTACTGAGCCACCTAGGTGCCCCGAACATTTTCCTTTTAAATAACTGGTAAGATGGGCTGGATGCAGTAATAGAAAACACTTGATTTTTAAGGCTATTAAATATGTAAAGAGGAAAAGTACTGCTTGTGAGAGAGGAGGTGGAGGAGAGTAGAAAGAAAAGAACATTTGAATATTTTAGTTAATGCCCATGTAATCTTATAACTGCTTTATAAGATAGGGTGATTGCCTGATTTTACAGATACTGACACTGAGAAGTTCAGTGGCTTGCTCAAGGTCACATGCTTAGTTCAAGTGGGAACCCTCATTACCATTCCTAACACAGTGTTCTTTCCACTACAAAATTCTACCTCTCAAGGATGCCTTAATAAAAGATACAAAGATTTAATGAAGGACTTCTTTAAATGTGTTAATATATATCTGTCAGACATGACCTCCATGAAGTTGTTTGGGTAGGAAGGAAGTTTTGGAGATACGGAGGAATTTGTGATTTTTTTAGAAGCTATGGGTAAGAAGTTACTCAGACTTCAGTAGAAGTTCAGTGCTTTAAATAATCTGAGTGCCTCTCAAATTTCAGTGTGCTTAGGATCTGGCTCAAATGCAGATTGATTCATGAGGTTCAGGCAGGGCTGAGATTCTTTTTCTCATGCTCTCAAGTCATGACAACGAGGACCACACCTTGAGTAGCAAGGATTTTGGCATCAACTGCTGGTGGTCACACACTGGAGTGAGGGTTTAATAGAGGTCCTGGGGGAGATGTAAGGCTTGACTGTGAATCTAAAAGATGAATGGGATTTGAGTGAGAGGTGGGAGGGAACTGCAAGGAGGCCAGCACATTGGTACAAAGTTCTACTCAAACATTTTTCAGATCCTTCAGGGTGTAAAGTAATGAGTTAAGATAAACAAGATCTCTACTTTTGAGGCCCTCATTTTTGGGAAGGTGGAGAGTGGGAAGCACAAGGAATGCATTTCTAGGCTGGCAGATTGGAGGCAGGATGAATGAAAGATTGGGCCCAGCTTGAGTAGTATCCTGAGTATCCTGGCTAGGGAGTTTAAGTGTCACCTCCTAGGGGGTGAGATCATTTCCAAAAGCTTTTGAGCAGAAGGTTCCAATGTTCGAAGCAGAAACAGAGAACAATGGGCTCATGAAGTAGTATGTGAAATGGATTGACTGAGCACGAGGCTGGAGGTTTGGAGAGGTGTTGGAGATTGTTGCCATTCATGGCTGTTTTGATAAGGATGACAAGTGCTCAAAGCAGTGAAAATGTAAATGAGGAGAAATGCCTAAGATATTCCAAGTACGACAGGATGGGGTTGATTAGTATGACGGAGCTAGAAGGATCCAGTTTAGAGCTTGTGCCACCATTAGCATAAACTAGGGAGTCAGCCGACTCTGCAGCAAGGTGCAAGTGAGGCTTCCGCACCCCACATTGGACACAGCAGTAGAAGATCCACAAGGAAACCGAGTCGTCAGCGTATGGTTCAGAAATTCTGGCTGGCTGTGTCGATTTGAGAGTCCTCTGTGAAGAGCTACCAGGCATTTGTAGAGAAGAAAGGCTGAGCCTCGAGGAAGCGACGGTAGAGAGGAAGTGTAAGGGCAACACACTCCTCTTCCTTTTATTCTCTGTGTCCTGAATTACCTGTTTAAGTGTGTGTCTGTTTCAGACTCCCCTGTGCCACTGACCTAACTTCCTATCTGTACTGCATATGGTCTTGATAATTGTAGCTTTAACCATTGTCTTTCCTTCTTTTAAACCCAAATAAAAATTCCCTCTTTTTGTTAAAGTTCAGCATTGTTTTCTGTAGACCTTCTGGAAATGTGAGGTCTGAGTTCTTGTCCTAGGAATTACTTTGCTTTGGAAAAACTGGCAAGGGTGTGTCATGCCTTCAAGCGAAGCACCATGGGCTTCTCCTTTGTCCAGTTGGATGTTCAGATCCGTACAGAATCCAATATCCCTGTGTGTCCTGGCCTTGGGGTCCTTAAATTGTGACTCTCACTGTGTGTGTGGTATTCACAGTATGGGCCAGTGTTAGCCATACTTAACCCCACTCAGTTACTCTGTGGATTATCCAACAATGAGCAAAAGATGTTGCTTGCTTGCTTCTCTTTTCTGTCCTCTTTTTTAAAACCCAAAATTCATATTTCTCACATACAACTATTCAAAACAGAACACATACAATTCCCGACAGAGTATTTTCAGGCACATTGCACTTAAATTCATGCAACAAAATGTACTTATCTTCCTGTTCCGCCTCCCTGGAAACCTTACTCCCAAACAACAGCACTGAAAACAAACCCACAAAGTTGACAAAATGATATCTGATTCAGCCTGGCACAATTTTTTTTATAACCAAAAAACGACTTCCATTTCTATCTATCAAGGTTGAAGAACAAAAAATACAAAAATGTTTTAAGGCATGTGTATCACCAGGGTATTTGATTCAATCACTGTATAAATAGGTGGATGGGTGTGTGGGTGGGTGGGTGGATGGATGGATGGATGGATGGATGGATGAGTTCAACAAACATTTATTGAGCTCCTACCATGTGCCTCACACTGTTCTAGGTATTGGGAATTCAGTTTCATGGTGAAAAGGACAAGGTCCTGCCATTCTTAGGCATATATTCTAATAGAGAGGGCAGGTAATGAATAAATAAGATAATGTGAAATGGTTATAGGGCTATGAGAAAACAGGGAAGAGGGCATGTCTGGAGGTTCTTTTAGATAGAATATTTTTAGTGTATGTTGAAATAAAATTTTACATGCACTAGATTTAAAAGCAGTAATACAATAAAAGCACAGAACTAATGTTTTTTTTTTAACAGTATCATAAATAGTTTTGGTAAAATTATCTCTTAAGAAAAGTTCACGGAATTGATGTTTTAGTGTGCTCTAAGAATTAGAAAGGAGTACACCTAAAACTAATATCATGTTTCAAGCATACTCAAATACATTTTTTATTTTAATCAGACAGACACACTAACTTCTGAAGGTTGGGGCCCATTTGTGTGTGTACAGGAGTCCTTTCCTCCTCTGCATCTGTACTCCCAACCTGGTGAGCTGCTGTAGCTCTGATCAGATGATTAGATGCTTAGGATATGGATTATGCTTATGGCTTCTCCTAAAGAGATTTGGTAGTGTCCATTGCTTTCCTCATAGCTTGTGTGTATGCTAGAAGCATGCATTCACTGTGAACCCACTGTGGCTTCTAGTCTACCGTGTCAATTCCAAGCACACCTCATAGACTTTCAAAGTGTCTTGCCTTCTGATTAAGCTTTGCTTATATACTTACATTTATTTCCTTTCCATACAAACTTTGTCAACTAGGCCAGCTTCCTCTATTTTGCCTCCTCTTGACAGCCATTCTTGGAGGCCAGGCTCCATCTTGCCTCATCTATGAAGCCCACCTTCATTGAAGAAGAAGCCAGGTGGTGACTAGTCCCAGTTCAGCCAATATTGCCTGTGTGGGCTTTGGCCAGTTCCTGCATCTCTTTGTCCTTGAATTTCTTTACCTGTAAAATGGGGGAAATCACTAATACCTGCTGCAAAGGGACCATTGTGAGGATTAAGTTTGCTTATCACAGGTAAAGAACATAGATGCCTGACACATAGTAAATATGTTAGCTGTCTAATTATTACTATTGATACTTTTTTATGGTAAAATTTTATACTGGTCTTTGATCTTTGGACTCCCATGATTTGTGCAATCTACATGACACCTTTTTTTTTAAGTTTTTTAAGTTTATTTATTTATTTTGAGAGTGAGTGTGTGCATGTGCCAGTGAGTGGGGGAGGGGCAGAGAGAGAGAGAGAGAGATGGAGAGAGAGAACTTCCAAGCAGGCTCTGCATTGTCAGTGTGGATCCTGACACAGGGCTTGAACTCCTGAACCATGAGATCATGACCTCAGCCAAAATCAAGAGTAGGTCGCTTAACCAACTGAGCCATGCAGGCGCCCCTACATTACAATCTTTTTCTTTCTCTTGTTTTTTTACCTGTATGGTAAGTACTAAGCTGCTATATCTAGGGCTCAGTGGTATTAAAAACTGCTTGATGAATGATGATAGGGTAGGTAAGAGTGTGAACATTGGCAGGCATAAAAGATTCTTAGGGATGGATCTTAACCACTTGCATAAAATGTGAGAGGAGGAGATGGACCCAGGAGATACCACTAAGTTGCTAAGAGAAAGTACCACTGAGTTGCTGCTCTGTTTTGACTCTTAATTTATTATTAATTAATTTATGGATTTTCTCATGGTAGTATTCTTTATTGTGTTATGAATACTTAGCATGAGAACTACTCTCCTGACTAATTTTTAAGTGCACACACAATACAGTGTTAACTTTAGGCATAATGTTGTATACCAGAATTCCAGAACTTATTTAGCTTGCACAACTGAAACTACATACCTGAGCAGCAATATGCCATTTTCCCCTGCCCCCAGCCCATGGCAACTACCATGATACTGTTTCTGTGAGTTTGACTATTTTAGATACCTCATGTAAATGGAATCATGAAGTGTTTGTGCTTTTGTGACTGGTTTATTTCACTCAGTATACTGATTTCCACTTCTGGGTATATATCCCAAAGAATTGACCTCAGAATCTCAAAGAGCTAACTATACCCCCATGTTCATTGCAGCATTATTCACAAGAGCCAAAATATGGAAACCTAAGTGTCCACTGATGGATGAGTGGTTAAAGAAAATGTGGTATATACCTACAGTGGAATATTGTTCAGCCTCATAATATTCTTAATTTTGTATGTTCACCTCAGTTTAAACTCTTAGTCTTTGAGTCGCTAGATTTTCTTCATAAAGATGCACATAAAAAAATACTTTGTGGTTAGTAGTGTGATTGACTCTTAAGAAAGGATTGAAAGGGNTTTTTTTTTTTTTTTTTTTTTTTTTAAATTTTTATTTATTTCTAGGAGAGAGAGAGAGAGACAGCGCAAGCAGGGGAGGGTCAGAGAGAGAGGGAGACACAGACTCTGAAATAGGCTCCAGGCTCTGAGCTGGCAGTCAGCACAGAGCCCGACGCGGGGCTCGAACCCACGAACCGCGAGATCATGACCTAAGCGAAAGTCGGACGCTTAACCGACTAAGCCACCCAGGCGCCCCTGAAAGGGTGTATTTCTTAAATGAACTAAGCAATTTGATTTTATCCTTGGAAGAATAAATGAGAAAGGAAAGTAAGGCATCTATCCATAGGAGGAGAGAGAAGAGGGAGAGACCCTTGCAGGAGAGAGACATCAGCAGGTGTGGAGGAAAGAGAGGTCTGGTAGAGGGACTAGAGCATTTTGCTTTGCTTGGAAAGGATGGTATGACCCAGGGGATGTTCCTACAGTCTCTATCTATGCAACACACTAGAATAGGAGAGGAAGGGACTCTAAATACTCTTGACCTAATATACAAAACTTTTTTTTTTTAATTGATATTTAGAGCAGCCTAAGAACTGTAAGCCCATTAAATCTAAATCTTAAGGAATGGAAGACTATAGATTTAGGACTATCTGATGATAACTCACTCTGTATTCCTTGGATATTTGGATTGCTGTGACAATAGTTATAAACATTTGGTTTCATATTACTGATGATATGCAACAGTGTTCTTAGGAAGAAAAAGATAAAAGTGAAAATGTTTGTTTCTGCATCCTAAATGTAAAGTACCTAAAAGTGTTGAATAGCCCACTAACTATTCTTGTTTTAATCTAGTATATTATTAGAAATGAATACTTTTACTGTTTCCATAATGACTTGGTTGTAAATAGATTCTTTTGTCCTCCTAATTTTAGCGACAGTGGTATTAAAGTATAGAAATAGGAAGAACATTATTTTCCCAAGATGTCAGTAGCATATCATCTTGACTAAGGGTCTAAAGTCTTGTTTGAAAATCAATTCATTAATAAAATGATGAGAATTATGGAATCAGAAAGGACCTATCTTAGTACACTTTTAAACTTTTAAATATTCAGCCTCCATTCCCAAATACAGTCATGATTTTCTTCCTCCTCCCCCAATCCTAATTAAATAATTTGACAGTTTGATGTTTGATGTTTTACTTATGGTCTGTTGAAACTTTAAGAAGAAATATGGGATGCCTAGTTGGCTCAGTGGGTTAGATGTCCGACTCTTGATTTTGGCTCAGGTCATGATCTCTCCATTGGTGAGATGGAGTTCCAAGTCTGGCTATGCACTGAGCTTGGCCCTACTTGGGATTCCCTCTTCTCCCCTCTCTGCCCCTCACCTGCTCACATGTGCATGCTCTGCCCCCCCGCCCCCTGCAATAAATAAACTTTCTAAAAAAAAGGAAGAAATTGGGGGTTACATTATTTGGAAGCATATTTTTTATGCCTGAAGATTGCTTTTCTGGAATGACTGATAACTTACTAATTATCAGTTACCTCGATTGTGATTTCAAAAGCATTTTTAGTTTCCTAAGACTTAAAAATAGAGGTAGATTTTCAAGGAGATAAATATTCAGAGTTCTCAGCCTTCAAATCTAGAGCACATTATCCCACAATCAAAGTAATATATGAGGACATCTATTTATATTAGTTCGGAATGCTTAGTCATGTCATACAGTTGACAAGTGTTCATTGTCTGATTTGAACTTACCAAAAAGGCCCTCTCGCCAGACCAGTAAGTCTCTACGTTGCTTTTCATATCAACATAAAATTTGCAGTGGGAATTATTAATTTCAGAAACTGTACTTTTGATGAATATGTCTTTATAAGAGGTAAAAATCAGACTTTCAGAACCGGAAGGTACTAAAGAAAATCTGATTTAATGTGTTCTTTCACAAAAAAGAAAGTGGCTCAGAAGAAGTCAGGTGGCTTTTGCAGGGCCTTCCAGTGACCATTGTCCTGACTTCAGTCCTTCCTTTTGCTTTGAGGTGTAGTTATTTCCACTGCGCCTCACTCCCTCCTTTACTAGAGAAGCAAAAGGCTTGAACAAGGGTAATATTTCATTTTATGTGGTGTTAACCTTATTTATTTCAATGACTGACTGTCCATATTGGTATGTAATCTACATTTTAATGTATTATTCTGTTTTAGATTTAGTAAACTAATAAAATAGGAGCTAGAATGAAGTTTCAAAGAAAACTACCTGATTGAACCAGCGAACCAGAATATGTTCACATTATTTCACATTTTAAAATACAAAGAAGGAAGTTTGCCAGTGGCAATTTAATTTTTTTGGTGCAGCCACTATACATTTTTCTTTATCCATATTTTGTACCTTTTTGCAGCAAGTTCTGTTTTTGTGTTTTAAATCTAATACCTTATAGCTCTACTTACTCACAACTGTTTTTACAGAAATGACTTTGGTATCATAACTTTCTGTGTAGGATTTTTTGATGCTCATTTGATGTTTTATCACAGTCGGATGAATTATTCCAGCATTATTTAATTCAGACTTCCTTAACTGGGGCAAAAAAATTAGAGATTAGGCAACACTAGAACATTCTAGGCTGGTTCCTTACCCATTACTCTTCTTTGCAGATGTAAAATAGGAATGCATGATATGAGGAAATTATAAGATGAATGCAACAAAAAGGAACTTACTAGAACCTCCTGAATAGTATTCCTTTAAAGCTAGAAGCGGTTGACTTTTCAGCGGTTCTTGCTTCTTGAAACATTCTGTTCTGTGGACTCGATGCGTGGTTTTTATGATTAGGTGTTCTCTTCTGGATCCCTTGGAGTGTTGGTGCTTATGGAGTGTTAAGTAATAAACTCAGTGACTTTCCCTGTCCTTTAGATGCCTGAACCAGTATGTCCTAAGATGCCTCCTGAGAGCCAGCTTAGTGTGCGGTGACAGCAGCAAATCGAGTGCATGTTTATGGTGCCCTCTTCAGCATGCCTAAGCACAGTGAAGCATGTGAGGTTTTTTTCAGTCCACACTTGAAATTGTTGGCAGGAGTTTCTGGCTTTTCACTTAATTTTAAGTTTCTCTGTGCTTTTTGTTTTAAATTCTAGTTGGGCAAGTCTAGAGGAATTAGCTTTCATTTGAACTTCCTTTTTCGAGAGAAGTAGCTAAACTAGTTGAGGCTGTAGTTTCAGGTAAGATGTAGTTTTAACTTTTGTATATTTATAGTGCAGTGGCTCTCCATCATTAGCACACATTGGGATCACTGGAGGCATTAGCACACATTGGGATCACTGGAGGTTCAGTAAGCCACATTACTGGGCCCCTACCCCCCACAGTTGCTGATTCCATAGGTATGGAGTAGGGCCTGGGATTCTTATTTTTATTTCCAACAAGTTCTGAGGTACTGTGGATACTGCTGGTCTAGAGACCATGGGTTGAGAGTTCCAATTGTAGGGAATAAACCAATGGGAATTACTCTGAAGAGAAGGTAGGTGAAATTGTTATCCTAAGAATATTTTCTACATAAGTTTATGTACTTAACAAAACCCCTATTGTACGAATAATGTCTATAAAAAGAAAAAGATTAACCCTCAGGGTTCCTTTCATGGTGGTGATTCAAGAACACAAGTTTAAACCTTAGTAATGTATATATGTGGAAGAATAACGCTATGGCTTCATACTCCTATAGAGATTATCCATATGCCCAGTAGCTCTCCAGAATGGTGGTGTTTTCAGGTATATGGCATTGTCTTGTGGGACTTTACTGCAAATTGACATTTAAGAATTAAATATGTGACAGATTCTGGGCATTTCAGGCTGAAGGAATGGCATGTTTGGCTCTGCAGTAAGAATTAACAGCTCCTGTTGTTTCTTGACTGAAGTTGGAATATAGGATGGGATACAACAGGAAATGGTTGAAAGATGGAAATGATGCATGTAACCAAAATTAAGTTCAATATTAAAGTCTGGGGAACTCTAAATTTTAATAGGGATGAGAGAGAGTAAATGACTTACTTAAAATATCCCCTGGTCTGGATACTTGGTTCTGGATAGATTTTTAGAGAGAAGAAACTGAAGACTAATCTGTTCTGCCCACTAATACTTTACTGCCTGTTTTGAATACTGAACCAGAGATGAAGAGCATTCTGTCTCTGAATTCATGGCATTCACTGTCCAGGGGAAGAGACTGGAGAGACATCCATGTTATGTCACAGTATAATGGAATGCTCTAAAAGCAGTCTCCATGGGCTTATATGGGGGAGGCCTCTAGGAGAATATAGGAAGTCTTCAGAGGCAGGTTAAATTTGACCTTAATCAGAAAGGATGAGTAGCTTAAAAGAAGGGGAGAATGGTCAGGAGACTTCTTGAAAGAGAAAACCTCTTGTCTCTCATGTAGGGATGGGAGAGATTAGGACTGTTGAGAGTAATCTAAGGATGTTTTATGGAAAGAATGTTGGGTTTGCACTGCGACAGGTCAAGAAATGAGGTGACAAAAATGACCAGAGCATGAATGCAGATGCCATGTTTGGATTTTATTGAAGGGAAATAAGCCATAAAATATAAGGATTTTAAGGGAGAAGACCCAGCATTCTGGTTTAGGAAGGTTCTTGAGTCACCTCTGTGCAGGAGGAGAAGTGGGGAAAGACTGAAGACAGGAAATCTGTCTGAAAGGAAGAAATGAATAAAGAGATATTTAAGAACTAGAATTGCTAGAATTTGGTTGGTAGGGAGGTGAGTTTGAATGAGAGAAGTTGTTTGGGTTAATTAGGCTCTAGCTTTCTGGCTCTGAAACTTCACCCTTCATCAGGACAGAACACATGAAAGGATGAACAGGATTAGGGATTAGATGATACGTGCACTGGATAAGAAGTTATTAAGTTTTACATTCTAAGTTGGGATAATACTAGTGGGAATGTAAAGGGCACATCCGAGAAAAGTTGTCTGGGAAGTATTAGTTGAATTTGGTTTGGACTAAATATGGTGAAGTAGGGGTAGAGGAAAGAGCTCATTAGTTTCATTAATCTCAGTAGTTTCAAAAAAGTATTCAGAAATAAAATGGGAAAATTGAAGTTGGTTGCAATAAGTGTCAACTATTCTGAAGGATATCTAGATTGAATGTATATTGACCTTGAAAGTTAATTGAAAGGCAGGGTTGTATTAATCTGCATTTGAAAGCCAATTATGTTATTCCTTTGAAGCGTGTCCATTCCTTCTCAATGGTTTATATAGGATGATTGGTGATACTTTGATAATATTCTGAAAATTCAAGTGTTTTATGGAAGGCTAAATAGGAAATGGAAAATCTGTCACAGGTGGTATATGTAAATGGAAAAGTTTTAAATAATGCATGATGTTGGTTTTCTAATAAAAGGCAGGTAGCTGTATACAAATGGCAACAACATCTGCAAAATTCCTTTTGCCATGTAAGATAACATTTGCAGATTCCAGGGATTAGGATGTAAATATTTTGGGGGAAGGGAATGTTTGCTTTTCAGCCTAAAATAGTACTCAAATTATCAATATTGTGAACAAAAAGAATTAGAGATGGAATATTTGTCTTTAAACTAGGAAAATCTATGATAGTACACTATGAAATAACAATATACATTATATTTTATATACAGATATATATATATATATACACACACATATACATATACACATATCTAATTATTAGAGAATGGCTTAAATAGGGTATAATTGGAGGACCATCTAAGTTGATTAGACCTTATAGGATATAATTTAATAGGACTGTGATAGAAAACATGAAGAACTGTTGCATTATTTTTTGCCACTGTAAATATGAAGGAAAAGCATTTTTCCACAGTAATGAGAACGCTGACCTAGCTTGTACTAAGTTGTGATTCTTTGAACATTTAGTTCAAATGTTCATTTGCTGAGTGTCAGTTACGACCCAGGCACTAAGTTAAGTCTTGCCCTTTGATCTAATAGTATGTTTTCTATCAACTCTTCAGGTGTGTAGTCATTGCTTGGCTGTTTGCTTTGTTCACACATTTGATATCTTTTTCTAGATTGGCGTCATTAAATCACCCTTTCCACTAATTTTCAGCCCATGGGCGTGCTTTATTTGGTTAAGAGGAGTTAGTTAAATTCTTAGATCCTCTGAAACAGTGGTTCTCAACTATGGGCAATTTTGCACTCCACGGGACATTTGGCAATGTCTGGGGACATTTCTGATTGTCACAGCAAGTGTGAGCAGAGTGCTGATGATAGCCAGTCTATCTGGCCAGGAATGCTGTTAACCCCCGACAGTGCACAGTATAACTCCCCAACAGTGAGGAACTATACAGTTCAAAATGCTAATGCTGGGGTGTCTGGGTGGCTCAATCAGTTGAGTGTCAGACTCTTAATTTCATTTCAGATCATGATCTCAGATTTGTGAGTTTGAGCCCCGCATCCGGCTCCACGCTGATGGTGCAGAGGCTGCTTGGGATTCTCTCTATCTCCCTCTCTTTCTGCCCTTCCCCCACTCATGCGTGTTTTCTCTCTCTCTCTCTCCTCCCTCCCTCCCTCCCGCCCTCAAAAAATAAATGAATACCCAAATTTAGAAAAGTCAACAAAACATTAATGCTGCCAAGGTCGAGAAACCCTTCCTGGTCTAAATTTATATTGCTTTTGTGAACCTCTGGATTAAATAAAATTGTGAAAAATTTGGGGTTTTTTCCCACCTTGGAATTGCTCCAGTAAACATAAGATAAAGAGAAGCTTATCTAAAATGGGCAAAATTTAGGACTGAAATGATAAAATTGGGGTAGGGATTTTTTTTTGAAGGGGAAGGGGTACTAATTTTTCCCATAGTGTAAATTAAAATTTTGAAACAAGTATTAGAGGCAAGAGCAATATGGGGACTTCTGAATGTGTAGCATAAATAAACAGTTTAGTATATATTACTTTGACAGTATGGGATTTATATTCTACACACACACAGAACACATTTAATATAAATTACAGCTGAGGAATTAGCAGAGTAATAACTTACTAATAACAATTTATATCCTTTTATGCTTTGCTGCAAAGAATTTTCATGTGTATCAGAAAGGAAGACAGTTTTTACATGCTAGGCACTTGAAATATGTCTTAATTTTCACAAACCTAAGTGTAGATAATAACATTTTTTGTACATAAGAAAATGCACTTTTATGAAACTAACCAAAAGATTTTCCCATTTCATCTTATTTGTGATTAATTTGCAATCATACTAGTTTATAGTTGATGCATATTTGTCTTACAGAAACCATACTCATAAAGGCTTAGCAGTGGTGAGGTACAGGGAATCTATACTTTGTCGTCGTTCTCTCACTTTGAGAGTTATTGTGATGTATTTCATTTACTTAGAAGTCTCCTACAAAGTTCTTTGGAAATTTTCCATCCGTGGAATCCCAAAGTGGGTTGTATGTTGAAGATAGTGGAACACATATCTAAACTTCTCCAGAAAAGATGGTAACGGGGAGCTTCTGACATTGTCTCTGGGAGACGGGCTTACGCGAGACATGGTTATTGCCATAGGTAGGTTTTTGAGCCAGCACTTTGAGAGAATATTGAGGGGCCTATTTCAGGATAATATAGAGAGACAATAGTCTTTTCAGAATTAAGAAAGAAGTAAATTATTTAAAAAATAGATGATGGTGAAAAGCGCGACTGCACTAATACTAAAACACATTCTTAGTCTATGGATTTTAGTCCATGGAAAGGATGGATTACATCAAGTCTTAATAGTTTTATGACTCTGGGAAAGTTTGAAGCTTTTGGAGTCTGAGTTTCCTAATTGGTAATCATTAGATGGCTGTGGGGATTAAAGGTGCTAATACATAGTAGTCAATATAATGGATAATATTAAGCAATATAATTGCTTAATAAAGGCAATTATTTTAATATGCATTGTATAATTAAGCATAAAGTGAGCTTAAAACAGAACACAATTGCAAAATACTTCAATACTATCAGTGTCTCTTAAGATTTTAGTAACAGTTGTGGCAAAAAATAAAAAAAAAATCAAGCTTTAAGTAAAATGGATCTCTCTTCTCAGAACTTTAATTTGCTATTGTCCATATTTAGGAAAATATGCACCACCTCACAAAAATTTTCTACCTTAAATCCTATTAAAATTTTGCCAGCTTCTCATGTTCTGTGGCACATAGTTTGAGAAACACTGACTTTGAAAGTACCTCGCTTATTAGCATGTTCCAATATCATGATGCTAGAAGACTTAGGCTAATAGTTGAATTTCATATTGACTTTGAACATGGGCTACAGTGTCTGGAAGGACACCTGAACTATGTAGTTCAGTATTCTCCTAAATTGCTTCTTTAGGACATCAGTGGTTTTCACAAGATTTTTGTTGATAAATCATTCTTTTTCCTCCTTTGAGTAGGAGAAGCAACCAGTAATTTAGTAATTATGTGTACATGTATAAGAAATTATAAGGTTTTAAAAAATAACCCAATAGTAATTCCTTTGCTTTCTTTTTCTCTTAATTTTTTTTAATGTTTTTATTTTATTTTCAAGAGAGAGAAAGAGAGACAGAGTGCGAGCAGGGGAGGGGCATAGAATCTGAAGCAGGCTCCAGGCTCTGAGCTGTCCTCACAGAGCCTGAAATAGGGCTCGAACTCATGGACTGTGAGATCATGCCCTGAGCCGAAGTTGGACATTCAACCAACTGAGCCACCCAGGCTCCCCTCCTCAGCTCTTTTCTTACAGCATTTTTTGACCCTGTTGTCCCGTCCATCTTCTTCCCGTACCTCTGGCATGCCACTCTTCCCGTCACACTGGATGGTCCTCTGTCTGCTTTGCTGGTTTCTCCTCTACTTCTTAACCCTTCCATGTGGGTTTTCCAGAGTTCAGTCCCTAGATCTCTTCTTTACTTAGCCTTACTTTCTAGGTGACATTATTTTAGCATTATGACCTTACATTTCATCTCTATGCTGACAGTTTCCTAAATTATATCTCCAACCTAGATTCCTGGCTTGGCCATCTCACTTGTGCGTCTAATTACCAATTCACATTTCTATTGTGTCTGTTAGTTGTCTCAAACTTAACATGTCTGAAACCAAAACCGACTGTCTCCATTGCTGCTGCTACCTAGCATTGTTACCCATGGAAGTAAAACTATGGCTAAGCCTGTCATTGACATCCTCTCTAGCTACTCCTCAATACATTTGGTATAGTTAAGTGTATACTTCCATTTAGTACACAGCAGACATAATGGGTACTAAGTCTTGTGTTGAGAATTTCCTATTGCCTGTTTTGGGGTTTGGGGTCACAATCTAACAGGGAATATACATGTGTGAGTCTCCAGTGTGAAATTGGTTTCATGTAATAGCAAGCACTTGCTCCATGAAGTAAAACTACAAAGACTCTGTGGTTGAGAGAGTTAGAGAGAAAACCCATCTTTCAGCTTCTGTTTCATTTTTTCAGTGGAACTGTATGCAGTCAGTGCCTTTGGATGCATGCTGTTGTCTTCCTTTCCCTTTAAGTAAAAGTTGGCTATTCTTAGTAGTATGTGGGAGGGTGTGAAATTTAATAAATTATTTTTCACAAGAGGTACTTACTTGATTATCATGTTTGGAAGAAGCATTTTATGTTGCTAGGGCAAAAACTGTTGAATTTCCAAGAGTTTTTTCTCACATAGGTAAATTCAGAAATCATCAAGTTTATTTGTGCTCACTAATTACCTCCAGGCTTAATGTTATTTTCTCAAGTGTCATTTTTACAGTTTCCACATTCAGGTAGGGCTGAATTTTGCAGCAGTGGCAGATTACAATATATGAGTCACAGGGGTCTAACATTACTAAAAGATTTGTCCAATGGAATACAGTTTCATTTTTAGGGTTGAAGGTGGGAGGAAAGGAAGAATTTCATTTTTTTAAAATGCAGCTTGCTTTTCAGAGAAAGAAAGCATAAGTTCAGTAGTCTAAGAAGTCATCTTGAACTTGTTATTCACATATCTCTTCTTCCTATTTAATACAATCATTAGAGAAAGGTTGTGGTATTTGCTCTATATTAAATAATGCAATGGGATGAGCTTCCATTAATAGAAAAATAGAGCTTCTGTTAATAGAAAAAAAGGATTCATTATTTTATCTATTCCTGAGTTGCTTCATTGATTCCTGCATTTGGAATAAAAGCACACCGTTTCCTCAGACAGTAGCGTTAGAAATTATTTTCTTGTTATGTTTCTGAAAGTTTCAGTCAGTATCCTTAGGGTTGCTCAGAATTCATTTTTGCCTCGCATTTGGAGGTGACAGTTTTGTTTCATATGTAAAAACTGATGGCACTCTTGTCATGAGAAGGACATCTGCTCTGAATTGTCTCCACTGTCTCCTACTGCCACACATGTGCCTTCCCCCTTCCCCCATACATGCCTGACAGATTTAAAGCAGATGCTGTCCACAAACTTCTACTTGTGACTGCTTATGAAATCATGACTCAGGACCTCATTTCTTGAAATATTTTTAAAGTTGTGAACAGGTGGCCAGGCTTCATAAGCAACAACTGGAGGGCAGAGATTACTTAGTGGCTTGGAGAGCGACCAAGTATCTTGTGAGCCTAGTTTCTCTAACATCAGCCCGGTTTCTGAAGAGGCAATATCCAGGTCAGCTGGTGCCATGCAGGGCAGGGCAGACTAACTTAGAAGGGTTGAGTCCCTAGGAGGAATCCCTGCCTTACTCATTCTGGGAAGTTGCCTCAGGAAGTGGATGCCAGGGGACAAAATCACCCAGTGAGTTGCAGTTGTTCTGAGGAACAAAAGTGGAAGCTCATTCAGGGTCAAGAAAGGGGAAGTATAGGGCTGTAAGATTAAGGGCCAAAAGAAGAATGAGTGCGTGTGGCAGGGGAGAGATGGGTGGGGTAGGAAGCTCTACTTGAGCCTCATGTAGAATTCCAGATTCCTTGTTAGCCAGAGAAGCTGGGAGTGGCAGGTGGGACTACACTTCTCATCATTCCTGGTACAATACGGGGAAGTCTTCCTCCATAGTGCCTGGGGCAAAAATAATGCCACTCTAGAAGATGATCCAGCTTGAGTTTTTAATCATGTTCCCTTGATGGCTCAATAAGAGAACTGTAGTTGATCTTTACCAATTGGTGAAAGCTTTGACAGGATTGGAGCTGAGATTTAGGGAGGAAAGATGACTTTGAAGTATGGAGAATTCATTTCTTAGGGCATTATGATATTGTGGCAGAGCAGAAGACTGAACCTTTCACTGTTGCAAATGAGGAAGTTGATACCTTGAGGAAAAGAGGTATCAAGATATGGGAGAGGAATATAAAAAGAGAAGTGGGTTTACGTTTAAAACTATGAAGTTTTACCTAATTTGGGGGAAAATTCCTTCCATCTGTTGGTCCCTCATCTGCTGGACTGGCTCTGTGAGTGGCGTTAGGTAACTTCTACATGAACCTGTTGAGTGCAGCCCTGTGGCTGATTCTAGAGAAACATCCATGAGTCAGGCATGGCCCCAGCTCTCTGCACTCTACCAGAAGAGATTATAGGCTGTGGTGGGTGCATGCATGTGGACCTGAGGTCAGCTCTTCAGATAAATAGAAGGTATTTAGAAATATAGTAAAGCCTTGGATTGTGAATAACTTGTTGTGCGAGTTGCCCACAAGATGAGCAGCAAACATTTCTAATAAAGTTTAACTTGATAAATGAGAGATGTCTTGCACAAGTAGCACATGACACCAAATGTCACATGATTACAGCTCAGCCAATGGTCCTTGAAATTTTCTTTGGATTATAAGCATGTTTCTGGAACAAATTATGCCTGCAAACCAAGGTTTTACTGTACTTTTGATGAAGTCCTAGAACACAACTGGCTGTATCAAACTATAATAAACTATAATGCCATCCTTTGTGTTCACACTGTGTTATCAGATATTAGGGAGATAGGCTTTTGGCCATGTAGACACTTTTTTTTCCCTCCAGCTTTGAGCTTTGGGAGAATTTAAGGGGTTGGTCAAGGCCGTTTACAGTAGAAAAAGGATGGATGATAAGGGTTTGATGCAAACATGGATGTTTGGCCACTGATACTAATACCCCACCGGTTTGCCTTGCCCTTTGTTTGACCTTATTCTAGAAATCATTTCCTGTTCAAAACTTTCCATAATGAAAGTGTCTTGAATTATGCTTCACAGAAATGTCTTTTCTGAGGAAGGACTTTATGTGTGGGGGAACTTGACTGTCCTCTGGCCACTGCTCTTCCCCACACTGTTTGGTTGAGATGGATGATTTGAGGATAGTTTTGAAATGTCTCCTTTACTTGATCTGCTTCTGTTAAGCACTTCTTAAATTTCTTATTTAAGCCCAGCGAGACCCTGGTGTGTTGTTCCTAGGTGAGACTATGAGAGTTCAGTAACATGACCAAGTTCTCACAGCTAATAAATGTGGAGCCAGAATTCACACCCAGAGGTGTGACCTCAGAGCCTACCCTCTTAGCCACGCTGGCTCTTCAAGAAAGAAAATGGCATGGGGATCTCTGGAAGAGAGCTAGAACATCTACATGGAATTTATTTCCCTTTGTTTTAAGATGGTATTTTCTGATTGATTATTCATACTAGTATTTTATTTTATTTTACTTTATTATTTTATTTTTATTTTATTTTATTTTATTTTATTTTATTTTGTTTTATTTTATTTTATTTTATGTTGGCTCTTTTAAGTTTATTGCATGAAGGAGTTACACTAGTCCAAGTTAAAAGCAGACCCCAAATGGTTACATTATACAAGCTGTGCAGTTTTTAAACTTGTGACAGGGGACAAAAGGGGAATTCTACTCATTGCAAGGAAAGCCTCACTTAAGCTTCAGTGAGCCAGAAGCACTTAAAACCCATGAACCTTCAGCTGGTCGTCCTCAGCCAGTCCAATCTCTACAAGGAACCGGCGTATGTTCTTGCGCTGGTCACCCTGTAGCTGAATTACTTCTCCATATTCTGGATGCTCAATTACAGTACCATTGCAGCCAAATTTCTTCTTAAACAATGTCACTAGTTTCTTTTTATCATAGTCATCAGCGATCCCTTGGACAGTAGTAAGGGTCTTCCTGCCATTTCTCTGTTGAATTCTTATATGGATATAATCCTCAGTGTCAGCAGGAAGTAGATCATCACCCTTACTTGCATCAACAAAGGGGTCGAAAGAGTGGAGATTCTGGATAGTGGACGTACAATACGATTCCTTTTCCTCAGTGGAAACGGCCTGCTGAAGGCGGTGGCCTGCTGAAGGCGGCGGCGGGAGTAGGTGGGCGGGAGGGACTGAGCGTCGGGAAGCGAGGAGTCTCAAGGGGGAGGCTGCTGAGTCCTCAGTGGCGGCTCAGTGACTGGGGCCTCATACTAGTATTTTAAAATAGCTTCATATAAAGGAGGAATCAGACCTAGGACTTCCTGGTTCAAAGTATACCTAAAAGCTGTTAGGGTAAGGTGGTTACAGAAGGATGTATTCACTGATGGGCTCACTTGAGAGTTTGTGCCTCTTTTCTTCCTGACCTCTAGTAGAAGGTTCAGAGGTCTGTGATGGGTGTATTTTCTGCCCCTTTGTGAGGTAGCAAAGAAATTACCAGAGCTATTTCATATAACAGTGGAGGATTATATCCATGTTTTACTTGTGATTTTTTGAATATTAAACACAATTTTCAAAAATTAATGTATGACACACAGAGAAGACTAGCAACACATTCAAAGTAGTCTTTTATTGACATTATTGATGTTTCATCTCTATCTCCCTTTATGGTGAATTTGGATTTCAAGGTAAGTTTGGATTCTTTTGGCTAGTCCTTCAGAGCTCTGATGGGAAGCTCTTCATTGCGTGGACTAGCACTTCATCTTTGTACTTAGCACTCTAGCGTTGGTCTTTGTTTTTGAATTTCTACCTTTTTGGACTCATTGATGTACAATTGTAAAGAATTCCCTTTTAATGTCATTACTACCTAAAGCACTCTACACATTCAATGCAATCCCAATCAAAATTGCACCAGCATACTTCTCAAAANTTCCCTTTTATTGCAATTTTAAAAATAGCATTTTAAAAAAGAAGCCCAATTATGGGTATCAAATCAATTTGAGTGAATTGAATATGTTTTAAGCAAGGTAATGCAATGTGACTGTTCTTTGATATCATGTATATTTATTAGGTAGGACTCTCCTGAACTATTACCATTTTAGGCTTTCTCTTGCTACGTTAGTTTTGTAAGCTAAATAAATGTATTCAGTCAGTGTTTGAGAGCATCTGTGTGCGATTCACTGTGCTAGGCATTGTTAATAAAATATTATGCGGTTGCCAGGTGGTAAACCTGTCTTAAGACACCTGAGATATGACAATAAACAAACCACAAAAATCCTTTTGGATTCTGGTGCAGGAGAACCATAATGAATGCATGCAGGAAATGGTTATAAGTACAAAAATAAAGCAGAGATGAGTGATGGGGAGTATCAGACAGGCTGATTGCAGTGTTAAATATTTGGGTCCAGCATGGCTTCACTAGGGAGCATGTGTATGGAGCTTGGGGAATAAATGGGCTCTGCCTTGTCTAGTTTATAGCTTAATGATAACTGCTTCTTGATGAACACTTACCATGAGGGTAGGGATTCTGCTAAGTACTTGTGTACATTTCCTCCTAATCTACCAAACTGGGGAGCATTATCCTCAGTTTCATCAGAAGGAAACAGAAGCTTTGAGAGTCAGATTGCTCAGATGAGCACAATGGAATCCAGATCTGACCCAAAGGCCATGCTCTTAATGTGGTATTAAACCATGTCAACTCTTGAAATATTTATGGAGAAATTACTGACTTTGTAGGTACGGCTGCCTTATTTTTGGTTCTGTTGTGTTGGGCAGTAACTTGTATGGCTCATGGAAAGTCTGTGTTACCATGAGCTTCCCTTTGAGCCTATTCTATTTAAAAGGCTTTGGGGTTGTTCTCAGTGGCCACAGAAAGCAAGGAAGCCACCTAGTTACTGACTTCCATGCAGTGGGATGTGTTTGTTATGTGTCAGAGTGGCCTCTATTGACTCCAGTAAATCATTGACTACTTGAATTCCTAGCATTACATTTCAGTGATAGGATACTAAATTGGCTGGACTACGTATCATTGTGTTGAAGAACATGTTATAAATGCTTATACTTAGAAGGGAATGTAAAGTGCATGGAAGGTTACGGTGCCAAGGTTACTGCCTTTTGTGTTTATTACAGAATAGACCCATACCTTGCATTTATAGCGATTGCTTTATTGTAATAAAAAGTAAATGACAAAGGAGTGTGTTGGAGTAGAAAGCTTCATGAAGGGAAAAGGAAAGGAGGGCAGGGGTTCAAGAGAGCACTGTTCCTTCTGCCCTCAGTGTGCTTAAGAGAACATTCCACTCAAAGCATCCCATTTTAGTTGGATGGGATTTTCAGTGTAGCCTATGCTTTGCATTGAATATTAATAGTTCTTTTAGGCTTTGGCTAATTTAATATCTGGGGTGTATATGTTGACCATTCTTAAAAGAATCTCTATATTCTACAACTCTATGTGCTATGATCAGCTTTTAGTGATCTCCCTCCATTTACTACTTCCAAAACTGAATGTTGTTGATTCTTACAAGATGATTTTTTTTTACTTAGGAGATAAGTTATGATTTGAGCACATAGACTCTACAGTTTATTCTTTTAATTTACTTCTTTGAAGAATAATAAAATATATAAAAGGATATGTATTATAAGTGTACAATTCAAAGACCTCAGAGAAAGAGCACCCTTAGGTAGCCAGCTTCCAGATCAAAATAAAGGAAATACAGTGTCCCCCTTCTTTTTCTAATCATCCCACCATCCTTCTCCTCAAGGGTAACTGCTCTCTTGACTTCTAACATCATATCTGTGCTTTTGTACTTGCTATGAATAGTGTGTACTGTTTGTGTCTGGCTGCGTTTGCTTCTTATTGCTAGACTGAATCATACGGTTGCATGCGGTTTCAGATTGTCCGCTCTTGTGGTCATATAATATTTCATTGTGGGTATTCTGTAACTTATCCATCCTATTGTTAAGCAGCTTCCAGTTTATTCTATCATGAAGGTGCTTCCATAAATCTTCTTACATATGACTTTTGGTGAATATATGTTGGCATTTCTGTTGAGTATACATCTAGGGGTTGAATTGCTGGGCCATAGAATATGCTTATACTTGGCTTGAATATTACTACCAAATGGATTAAATATTAAAAAGTAGTTGTACCAATTTGTATTTCCACAGTCATGTGAGAACTTGTGGATTTTTTTTTTTTTCCTGTTCTGAGGTAGGTGGGAGGTGCATGCTGTTCTAAGGTCCATTTCACTTCATGTTTGTTTTATGGAGAGGAATGGCCATAGCTGTCTCACTGATTCTTTGAAAGCTAAGTTAAATATTTGTGTGCTTATTCTCTCACCTTTTTCCTTTTTTGTAAACATGTCTTCTGTGTTAGATGTGTACTTTATAGATCTCCTATGTACACAGGTCATACATGTAGATACATTTTTTTTCTGGCAAATATACACTTGCAGACTTTAGGCTAAAAAGCCCCATTAGAGGTCACCTAGTTCTGGCTTCTCCAGTCTCTGAATTAGCAACGATCCTGCTAAAGTGTGTCTCATGACAGGAAGCACATTAGTTTAGGGTACCCCTCTGTTAATGAACTTGTGTTGCTTCTTCAGCATTGTGCTGACATCTAGCTTCTTTTAGCTTCTCCCGTAAATATCGTGCCCTTTTACAGGTGAGGGAGAAAACTCTTGATTCTCATGACAGATTAAATTAAATCTCTTCAAACAGAGATTGAATGGCAGAGATGGCCATTTTTTAAACTGCCCTTCTCAACGTCTACAGGACCTTGCTCTCTGAGCATTTTGCTCTGAGTAACTTGGGTGAAAAACCCGTGGACAATGGAAAAGAAAACTGTGGAAAAATGCTTTTTCTCCCCCTTTTTTCCCCTCAATTTTTGTTGCATGAGCATCCTGCTTCCTGGCCACTTTTTGAATGGGTTTAAACATTGTGTGAAATTAAAATATAAAAAGTGCATTTAAAAAACCTGTAATGAAAAAAATGAGAAAAAGACAACCATTTTATAGAAAATGGATCATTCTATTTCATGAAATCAATGAATATGGAAAAATTCTGATGGATAATATGCAGTCTAAGGTTTTTGAATGTCCAGGTAGTATTAATATTCATAGACCGTGGGATAAAAGTTTTTTCTATTTAATAATTGAAGGCTCATAGATATTACTTAATATGCATTTTCTCTCTTTTTTTTTTTTTTACAGGCAAGAAGAGACTGATAGGAGAGTGAAAAATGTAAGCTATATTTAAGGGAACATTATTAATGGTTTTTTACTTACATGTTCTATAATAAGGCAGTGGTATCTAAAAAAAAGCTGATATACTCTGAATCATTTTTCTAATGGAATTCCTGCAAGTAGAAAACCAGCCAGAAACTCTAAATATGTTTAAATAAGGTTAAACCATATGTTCTCTGACATCAGGGTGTATGAGGGTAGGTGAAACCTGGGAAGTGGCTCCATATATGTGAGTAAGGTGGGAAAGGCAAATAACCCACTTCTGGATCTTTAGAGGAGTAAGTCAAACCACCAGATCAGACTTTAGGGAAAAACACTAAATGTTTAAGAATTCTGGGTAATTGCTCAATGCAGACTTCTATCTCTAACATTCTGCGTATTAGAAGAGTTTCTAAAAATGTGACCGCTTTATTTTTAAAAAAATACAAGAGCTCGAGATCCTTATTAAGGAAGCTGAGAATTACTGATTTTAAGAGTTTAATCTGTAAGTTTGTTGGAAAAATTTATTGCTTTAGAAGTTTAGTTTGCTTTCTTCATAAATGTTGTCCTTCATATGAACTAGTAGAATATACAAATGCTTGTTGAGATCTGACTTTTTGGTCTGAGAATGTGCTCAGCGACAGAAATGTACGAACAATTAACATTTTAAGGACCCTTCTCCTTCACAGAATTTTTTAAAAAACCTACTTTTCAACCATAGATAAATATGCTATCTTCTGTCTGGAGTGTTCACGTGCATTTGAGCTTGCAACTAGTTACTAACGAGACTGATGTTGTTGTGTCATGGCATTTTTCAAGGTTTTGATAACATTGTACTGGTTGGGAAGAAAAGCACAAAGTAACCCCTACTATAATGGACCCTATCTTAATTTGAAAGCATTTGAGAATCTTTTAGGACAAGCTCTGACTAAGGTAAGGAAACTACATCTGGATGCGATGAATACTGTTTCTTATACTGCTCCTTTCTCCTCCTTCCCCCCTCCCTGTATTCCTTTCCTTCCACTTCCCTTCTTCCTTCTTCCCCTCTTCTAACAAACATGGCAACTCCTATGCTCTTTGCTCCACTCTGGATTGTACTGGGTAGAAAGCATTGTTACTTATTTGCTGGCTTTGTATGCCACCGCCAAGGAGTGAGGGAGTCTAGGTATTTAGTTCTTAATTTTAGGTAATTCAGTGACCTACACATCTGCTTCCTTTGTAAGGCTCTTGATATAAGTTAACTCTTTCTGTATCAGGAAACTCACCCTGTACTAGAGAGGTGCTACAGGACAACTACCATGTGTTGAAGTTACTCACCTTCTCTGTCTTAATATCTTGTCATGGTTCATTCAATCTCTAATGCCCATACTCCAGTCTCCCCATAATTCTACCATATTGCTTGTTTCCTAGACAGCAGTAAATAATGTTACATGAAACATGATACAGGGCTTAAACTAGAATCTTGTTTTAAACACATTTCTAGTCCTTAATATCCTGAAGTCAGTGTTTTAGCTTTTGAATGCTTAAGTATTGCTTGAGGAGGGTCAAGTGCCAGGGCTGACCAAAATTTGGTCAAGTGCCAAATTTTCATTTATAGGATCCAAATGGGGAAATTAACCTCTCTAGGGGGATTATTTATCCAGGGGAATTTGCAATGTTCAGAAGAAGATAGGTAGTTAAAATAATATACCATCATCTGATTAATAGTAGTTGCTCCATGGGTTTTTATGGTGATTAAATGGTACTGTGCCAATAAGGCATTTAACATTAGTCTCTGACACATTGTAAGGATATAATAAATGTTAGCTACCATGATTGGAAGATAGAGATTTAGGCCAGGATGAAAATGAGCACCTTGCCTAACATCTACTTTGATCTTGAAATCCTTTTGCCTGAGTCTGGCCACGCTGTAGAAATATGAGATTATAGAGCTTAGAAGGTTAAGGCATTCCTTATTGATTTTTATTATTTTTGAATTGTAGGGAGTGGAAGGTACTTCACACAAATTCTTTGAAACAGTTAATTCAGATAATAGAGCTATCCCACACAAGCATCATTCTAGATGTTGGGAAAACATCTAGAGCTCCATCCTCCTAAAGCAGCGGTGTCTGATGGAGACAGATGAACAGATAGATCACTGCAGTGGAAGAAGATAAAGCTGTGATGGATGAATGTGCAGGTGGCCTGGGGCACGAGCAGAGCCTTGCCTTACAGTTATGTCAGCTAAGAAAACACCCCGTTAAAAATAATGTGGGGCTTTGGCTCCTGCATTAGTGCTCTCTTTACAGCCTTTGGTTCTTTTTATGGTAGTGTGACTCAGGTTGAATAATCCTAGTACAGCATTTGTGCTGGGAATGCTTTATTAAAAGCTGTTTCCTGTCACCAGTATCAAAACCAGAATAGGTAAAAGAAAAAAAAGAAAAAAAAAAAGATAGATAAAACCTCAGTTGTTGCTATTCCATTATTATGGAGTGGGGACAGCCGTAAGAAGTGTATAAATATATATGATCTGTGTTTTGCATCTATTCTGTTCCACTCAAAGTCATTGTGTTCGAATGTTTCCCACTGAAATAGATAATGCTTAATGGCCAATCTAGAATGTCAATTAAAAAAAAAAACAACTTGGTAAGCTGTTGTACCTGAGTCATCATATAATTGGAGGTGACTCATTTTAGATGACCTGTCAGGGATGTCCTCGTAAAGACCAGGCACCGGGGCCAGACTCCGGTTCTTTTACAACTGACATGACCCATCAACAATAACCTTAATATAACTTTTTATGAGGTCAAAAATCATCTCTCTGTGTGTTGAGGACTCTGATACTTCCACAAGTACATGTCTAAGAAACCTGAGAGATCTAAAGATGTATTTAAAAAATTTTTAATCTGTTTATATTTTGAGAAGTATTTTGATGGTACCAGCACTAGGCCCAGCTTCCCCATCTCCTTGAAAATAAGGTACAAGGTAATGCCAGGGTGTCTGGCTTCTAAAGTATATGAAAGCTCACATAAATCCACTAGATCTTATTGGCGTTTCATACATTTGTCCAACACTTGAACCATAAATTGACAGATCGAGTCTCAGCCAAAAGTATGCCCAACACAGCTGTTAATTATGTATTGTAAACATACTTATTTCAACTTTATATGTTGAAAATGTTCATAATTAAAAGTTGAAAGAATAGTACAACAGATACCCAGATATGTACCATCCGATTCAATTACTGAAAACTTCCTATACTGGCTTTACCCTTGTGTCTATCCATTCATCTGTTTTTACTTAACCATTTCAAGGTAAATTGTAGACATCTCATCTCTAAAAACTCAGCATGCATCTCTTAAGAGTAGGAATATTCTTCCATATAGCTACAGTGTCTATTATATTGAAGGAAATTCATAAATGTTCCCTACTATCTAATACCCAGTCCATATTCAGAATTTCCCAGTTGTCTCCCAGCTTCCTTTTGTAGCTCATTCCATCTGAGTTCTGATTAATCAAGTTTCACATATTTCATCTGGGTTTTAAGAATTTCTATATTCTTTAAGCTGTCTCTATCATTTGCTCATCTGAGACTAGAATTTCTGATTTATACACTAATGACAGAATTACTTTCATTGTATGAAAAAATTAGTCATTAGATATTCTCTGATTACTGTGTATCAAGACTAGGCTAACAGCTTTATAGTTTTACTTAAATTATAATTTTAAAAGTCCAGTTTTGAGGCACCTGGGTGGGTCGGTCAGTTGAGCACCTGATTCGTGATTTTGGCTCAGGTCATGATCTCAAGTCGTGAGGTTGAGCCCCACGTGAGACTGTTTAAGATTTTTCTCTTTCTCTCCCTATGCCTTTCACCCCAGTGTGCTCTGTCTCTCAAAAACAAAACAAAACAAAAAACCCTGTTTTATTTTGCTATTAACTTTTTCATAGAGAAATGTCATTCAAAATAATGCTTATCGATGTAGAGTTGCATGTGCTACTGACTGAGCCAGCGAGGCACCCCCAAAATGATGGTTTTAGTAAGTTCTATATAATTTACAAACCTATGGATAATCACATTTGTTATCTGTCTATTTATCTCTCACATGAGCCAAACAAATACTTAATTAGATTCAGGGAAAATAAATTTTGAATGTCCGCAAACAAGTCTGCTCTCCTTGGCTCAGATCTAGGTGTTGCAATCAGTGGAAATGAATGAACTCTGGCATACGCTTGCTGTCCTTGTCCTTTTTTCTATTTTTAAAGTTTTTTGTTAAGAAACCATAAGTTACAGTTGCTTCATTCTGAAGACTCCAAATATTTCCTGGAGGGTAGGCTGAATATAATCTTGTTAACTTACCTCCTCTGGAACATTGAAATTAAGGTTGACTTTTTGCTTTGACTCCTTTCATGTTTATTGTTAGGTACTAACTGTAAATAGTCACTGATTTTTAGCATTTGAATGTATTATTAGCTTTTCCTTTTACTGAAATGCCCCCCTTTATTTTTAAATAAATTTTACTCTTTTATTAAATACTATTGAATACATCCTCATTGTTACATAAGTGCCAAAATAATATGGGAAAACATTTACAGATTTATACTCTGATTTTTGTCAGACCTTTTTTTTTATGTTTAACAGAAAAATCTCACTGCCTCACCTATCAAATAGCACAACTTGAGCTATACAAACAAGTAATGACTGATTACGTCTTAGGAAGTTTATGCTAACTCTCTCTCTTTAAAAACTCTTCCTTTAGGCTCTTGAAGACCCCCGGTGCCTAAAAAGGAGTGGCAGGGACAGTGGTTACGGTGATCTCTGGTGTGCTGAACGTGGAGAACTTCCTCCTCCAGGCAACCATAAGAGAGAAGATTCATTTGAAAGCTTGGACTCTTTGGGGTCTAGGTCATTCACAAGCTGCTCCTCTGATATCACGCTGAGAGGGGGACGTGAGGGTGAGTTACATTTTTGACCGTCAGTGTATTTGGTATTCCTTTGCATATTAAGAGAAAATTGGAAATATGAGAGAATAGGAAAATGGACCTAAAGCGATGGGGGCAAAAATTTTACAAAGATGTGGATTTCCATAGAGACTAAAATATTGGGGGCTTCTTTCTCTTTTTTCTTTTTTTTTTTTTCCTTTCTCATTTCTTCCTCACTATATTACCACGAGAGTGATAATTGTTTCACTTGTTTTTCATTCCGTGGTTAGAAGAGAATGGGGAAGAGAACATTAACTATGACCTGTTCTATCAGTGATGATCTATCCTAATTCTCTTCTGTCCAGATGCAGGTTTGATAATCTGTGCTATGAGGCTTATTTACTGATATATCTAAACATAAAAAAGACACTTTCTATAAAATTCTGGTCTAGTTTCTGAATAATTTTCTTCCCAAAAGATAAAAAATTTCTTTTAAGGAAAAGGAGGGAAAAAAAATATGTCTATAAGTCTTTCCAAAAGAATGATTGATATCTACCAGGATAGATTATTATGCTAAACTTTGATAAGTAAGTAGCCATACTAGCATGATGTTAGGAAACTTCTTTTGCTTTCATTAGGTTCAGGACCAATCTAGGACAGTGTGAGAAAAAAACATAAAATGAAAGTTACTCTATTACAAGAATCCTAATTTTACAGCTACATCAGTTACTTAAATGCATGTCCCCTTCCAGTGGCTATCGGGTGGTGTCAGAAATTCCGAACATGTACCTCTAACAATTCAAATTTGGATAGATCAAAACCGCAAGTAAAGTTTCTGTGCTTCTACCATCAATGTGAAAATAATGGAAGTTCTCGTGAATTTGTGCTAAATTGTTAGGCATTTTATTCTGCTGGTTATTTTGATAATTACTTTTATATTTTTACTTGTTTTCCCTAATGTTCTTATTATAAAACTATTAAAACCTCAACAAAGTTGAAAGAATTTTACAGTGAATTCTCCCTAGTTCTACCATAACATTTTACTGGGCTTGCTTTCTCACATATATTCCCCTCTCTCTACATATGTACATTAATTGTCCATCTTGTTTTTTGAGACACTTTGCCTAAATGCTTTAGCACATAGTGACTACAATTCAATCTTTATTGTTGTTGTTCTGATGTAAATTTACTAAAAAGCAATGGATGTACAATGGATTTGGCTTTGAAAAATAATCAACAAATTAATTATAACAACCACTTCAGGTTTTAGAGTAGTAGTGGCATTTGAAAAAAAAAAGAATATCTAAGAGTTAACCTTTATAATTATTTGTTGGTGTCTGATATGCAAGTATGACATTTTTATGGCCCAGATGACTAGTACAGTTTTAAGGAAATGAATCTGAGTTTATAATTCATCTGAGTGATTAAAACTGTAAAAGCAGAGGCTGACGTTCTTTAATGCACTATATTCCTTTGTCCTGACTGGATAACGTAAAACACAAGGTGTTTAAGTTTATATCTGGCCAACAAAGAATAACAGGGGCAAAGACTGAAGGCATGTGGGAATACAGTGGTCCCAAGTGTGGAGTTAAAGTCCTCTCCCCAGATACTTGGTGGACTGGATACCTGGTATGTGTGACGGAAAGCAGAAGGCTACTGTCACACTTCTTCCTGATCTTGTGAAAGAAATTGCAGAGCTTGTATGAAGAGTGTGGAAGGGAAGATGTGGTACTTAAAACTGAGGAAGAAGAGAAAAGCCTCAGGGCCACCCAGATGATCTGACTTTTTTGCAGTCAGTGTGTTGAAATTCTGCTGCCTGCTTGAGGTCTCAAACTGATCACCATCCCCCTTAGGATAATATTTTTAAGTTAACAGAATTGCAAAGTCAAATTCCTCAGTTTTATACAAAACCCCTTTCCATATTAAGAATATTTGCCTACTCTGCGGGGAACCTTATTGCACTCAAAGATAAACAGATTTTAACTTTAAAAGTTCCAAAGTAGAAAATCTCCCTGTGTGTTTAAAATTCCACATGTACACATTTGGGCGAGAACCTTTAAGACTTTTCTTATTTGCAAACAAATGTAATATTCAGGGGTGGTAAAAATGGAAGCACCAACCAGATCATTGACCATTAACCCTCCTGGTCATAGCCACTCGTTCTTCCTCCCCTTTTTGGCTTTTCTCCTTTATCTTGCTCCAGCTTCATGGTCTCCCAGGGTGTGTGAAACCACTTCCTATAGGCCATTCTCAGTGTTATTTACTGTAGATTTCTGCCTGGCAGGAGGGAGGAGACCAGATGGCCTTGAGCACTGGTTGACCCTGCCCTGCATTCACTGTGCCCAGAGGCGGCAGCTCAGCTACACCGGTACCATGCACAGCCACCCTCTGAAGGAGCCCTGGTGGGAAGCGAGAAACATCTACAAACTTTCTTTGCAAATACATGGAGGCAGGAAGAACAAAAGGGGAGAGAAAAGGGAGACAGCTCAGCTTGGATCTGTAGTAGTATTTTGTAGTCTCTATTCTTCCTGTGTCTTTATAAGAGCAGACTTCTTTAAGAGAACAGATCAGCATTTGTATCTATCTGACCTTGAGGTGTATCTGAGTGTCTTCTTTTGAATTTGTGTTTAAATGATTTGATTTGATTTTGGAATCAAAATACAAGGTTCCCAGTATTTTCGTGGCCACCCTGAGAAAAGCCTTGAGTTACATGTGTTCGTTTAGACACAAGGCTCGCTATTCCTTTGGACCAAATGTTTATTAAAGTCCCAACCTCTTGTCTAATGTGTGACTCTTGCTTATAGGGATCTCACTAGGATGTATCCAACCCCTTCCTGATACTGTGCTTTCTGCTGCTTTTTCCATGTCCTCCCTTATCTCTCTCACCTCACAGAAATTTGAGACAACGGCATGCTTTATTTTAAATTACAGACTTTCCCTCGAATGACTCTTTGATCTAATTTTAGGTGTCTTTGACTCAACTGCAAATTTTAGTCATATGTATTCCATCGATAAATTTTATGTACAGTCACAGGGCAAGGAGGATTGGGAAGAAAAGAAGTTCAATGGTTAATGGGGATATTTTCTGCTTCGAATGTTCAACAGTAAAAGAATGTAGCGCATGCGCCTCCAGTATGCAAAGCAAGTTCCTCCTAATGGATCTTATCACAACTTCATGACAAATTTCTAAAAATATGCCCCAGAGTTAGCAGAAGAGCCCTGGGTTTCCAAGGGAAAGACAAAGCAGGCATGCTGTGTGGGTTCAGTTAGACAAATGATCTGGAGAGTAAAGCAAATTCTCGTGCTTTTTTTATAGGTTGCGAAAGCGACACAGATTCTGAATTTCCATCCAAGATGCAGGATTATAATAAAGATGATATGTCCTATCGAAGGATTTCAGCTATTGAACCAAAATCTGCTTTACCATTCAATCGTTTTTTGCCCAACAAAAGTAGACAGCCATCCTATGTTCCAGCGCCCTTGAGGAAGAAGAAGCCGGACAAATACGAGGATAACAGAAGAAGTTGGGCAAGCCCGGTCTATACAGAAGCGGATGGAACATTTCCAAGGTACTGGGATGCGAGCTGACGATGGAGTTTTAAAATTCAGTACGCTATGTGAATTTGCAGGGATATTTAAATGTGGGAAAAAGGAATGGTTCTTAAAATGTATTTCATAGCCAAAAGATTTCACTAATGAAAATGTGTTTTTTTTCTTACCTATATCTTTAGTCATGCATATCCTGAAGATATTTCTTCCCTTTTAGGATATCAGCCTATGATGTGCTGGTTCTTTTTTTAGATGCATGTCTTTAGCTTATTGACATCTTTCAGCTTACTGGATGACTTCTGCTTTTCACTGTGAGCTGTTATTTTCTTCCATTTTTTCCCTGTTTGGTTGATCTCAGTGGACACACCGAGAATCCTTTAATTTCCCATCAAATTAGCAGAGCAGAGTGGGATTTTTCCAATCCAGCTTCCTGTCAGAAGGAGGTGTACAGTTCTGAAAGTGGTTCGGACTCCGAGGATGAACGAAGGTTGCCTGACGTAGTTTTGGATGACTTAGCCAACCGTAGATTCCACGTGAGAAAGAGACCTGAGTGTTTCATCTCGAAAACCACCTCTCCTAGCTCTTATTCACAAAGGTTTTCTCCTGCTGACCCATTAGCCACTGGGCTGTATGCATTGACGAGGTCAGAAAAATTCTCCTAGATCAGAATGTCTGTTACGTTGATTTTAATACATAACACCCCAGATTGTTTGCAATTTTATCTCTTTTTAACACATCTTATAATTATCTTTGGCCCTTGCGTATCTCGCTGTTCTCTAATTAAAATGAGATGCTGTTATAATGCCTTAACTTTGTTCTAGGAACTGTAATGATGAGAGTGGCAACTAATTTGTCTCATTCAGTGGTATACACTTTGTGAGCCAGAAAGCATGCCTTTGTGTTCTGTGTCACAAACTGCTCATTCAGTATCTTAACTGGTTGGATGTTTTGAACAGTAATGAGAGGAGAACTTGGGGCACTAGTGTGGAGAACTGGCCAACAGTACAAGAAACTTCAAACTCCTCTTGTTACTTGGAAGAGAAAGAAGAAAAGACAAGTACACCCAACACCGTAAAGGATGATCTTTATGTGCGAAAGCTAAGTCCAGTCATGCCAAACCCAGGGAATGCTTTTGATCAGTTTCTTCCCAAATGTTGGATCCCGGAAGATGTGAACTGGAAAAGAATAAAAAGAGAAACTTACAAACCGTGGTATAAAGAATTTCAGGGATTCAGGTTTGTCTCCATGCATGTTTCTCTTATTCTACTGTTTATTCGACAGCCTGGCTGGGCGTGTTCCATGTGTACTTTCTATGAGAGGGAAAGAGAAAGGTTCAGTTTCCGTTTCGTACCTATAAAATCTCTGTAACTGGAAAAAAAATGCCGTTTAACTCTTCAGATCTGGATCTTAAAGAGCCTTCTGCACGGCAGTATTTTTCAGTAGTTGTAGTTTTCTCCAACTCTTCCTCCTTCCCTCCCCTCTTTCTCTGTATCACTCTACAGTGGGAGGAATTCAGATTCTGAGGATGAGGATTCAAGCTCTCACAGAAGCTCCTCCATTTTTAGTAGAATCCAAAAAGCAAAGCATAGGCTAGACAGCAACCGCCAAAGACGTTCACTCTTGCTGGAATTGGCTACCAAAGGGGCCAGGAGCCCCCGGGACACCCATGCAGCCAGGAGAACCAGTGGTGCCGCGGATGAGCCCAGGTTACCTGTGTGCATGAGCCTGCCTGCTTTGAGTCTGGCCTGGGACACCGTGCCAGCTTCTGCTGCTACCTTAACCTCTGACCATGATGCGCTGGGTCATGAAACCTTACTCATAACACTTAGCATAATGTATTGCTTTCTGTGGGAGCGTCTGAGCTCGGATGTCTATGGAACTAAGTATTCTTCACAGTAATGTACAAGATAGTACATGTGGCATAGTCTGGTCTTTTGGAAAAAAAAGCTTTTGTGAAAGTTGACCTAATTATGTGGTTTTATTATGTGCAGAGATGTGGAGAAGGAAATAACTTTTATTATTTTGTAAAATTTTTATTTTTTATTTTTTTTAAAATGTTTTATTTATTTCTAGGAGAGAGAGAGAGAGAGAGAGACAGCGTGAGCAGGGGAGGGTCAGAGAGAGAGGGAGTCACAGACTGAAACAGGCTCCAGGCTCTGAGCTGGCAGGCAGCACAGAGCCCGATGCGGGGCTCAAACGCACGAACCGTGAGATCATGACCTAAGCGAAAGTCGTACGCTTAACCGACTAAGCCACCCAGGCGCCCCTATTTTTTTAATTTTTAATTAAAAAAGTTTTTTAATGTTTATTTTTGAGAGATAGAGACAAAGCACAAGCAGGGGATGCGCAGGAAGAGAGGAAGACACAGAACCTGAAGCAGGCTCCAGGCTCTGAGCTGTCAGCACAGAGCTTGATGCGGGGCTCAGACTCACAGACTATGAAATCATGACCTGAGCCGAGGTTGGATGCTTAACCGACTGAGCCACCCAGGTGCCCTAGGAAACAAATTTTAGATAGACACCAGAACATGCAAGTCTAGTGGGAAAATGCAAAGCAAAGATTCATCAGGGTCCTTTTTTTTTTTAAGGTCATTTATTTATTTTATTTTGAGAAAGAGAGGGAGCCACACATGCACGAGCAGGAGAGAGTCAGTGAGAGAGAGAGAGAGAGAGAGAGAGAATCCCAAGCAGGCTCCATGCTGTAGGCATCAAGCCCGACTCTGGGCTCAATCCCACAAACCATGAGACCATGACCTGAGCTGAAATCTAGAGTCAGACTCTTAACTAAGCCACCGAGGCGTCCCCATTGAGGTCTTTTGGAAATCTTCACATCATTTAATTTTTTTAATACTGCTGACTACCTATGCCTATTGCATAAAGTGCTTAATGACCAACTCTTCAAACTCTGCAAGATTGCCGCTTCTCTATGGTGGGGACTACATCACCATGGGTAACAGAATATGGACAGGGTAAAAGCAAGTGTGTATACATCAGGGAGGTGTGTGCTGTCTACAGTTTAGGCCCATCAGCTGGCCTGAATGGCATCCACCTTTCTTGGGAAGTACACTCTGGATTTGCTTCTCTAAATGGTATCCAGGGAGGTCATGGGTAACGGCATTAAAGGCTAGTCTTTCTCCCAAGCAAGAATCCCTCTCGTGGCTCCGTAACATAATTCACCCATGGTAACTGACTAGTTGGTCTGCTGCCTCATTACCTGTTCTACCTGAGCTTAATAAGATTCTCCCTTCCTTTTTCTTTTCTGTGCTTCAGTCAGTTTTTATTACTTCAGGCCCTCCAAACATATTCTGATGACATCTTGTCTTCTGAAACAAATACCAAAATTGATCCCACTGCCGGCCCCAGGCTCATAACACGCAGAAAGAATCTCTCTTCTGCACCAGGGTATAAAAGAGATGACCTCGAGATGTCAACCCTAGATCCTGACTTAGAGAATGATGATTTCTTTGTCAGAAAGACTGGTGCTTTCCATGCAAATCCCTATGTTCTCCGGGCTTTCGAAGATTTTAGAAGGTTTTCTGAGCAAGATGATCCTGTGGAGCGAGATATAATTCTGCAGTGTAGAGAAGGTGAACTTGTACTTCCAGATCTAGAAAAAGATGATATGATTGTTCGCCGACTTCCAGCACAGAAAAAAGAGGTGCCTCTGTCAGGGGCCCCAGATAGATACCAGCCAGTCCCTTTCCCTGAACCCTGGACTCTTCCTCCAGAAATTCAAGCCAAGTTTCTCTGTGTACTTGAAAGGACACTCCCATCCAAAGAAAAAAGAAAGAGCTGTAGAGTATTAGTGCCTTCCTACAGGCAGAAGAAAGATGACATGTTGACTCGCAAGATCCAGTCTTGGCAGCTGGGGACGACTGTGCCTCCCGTCAGTTTCACCCCCGGCCCCTGCAGTGAGGCGGACCTGCAGAGGTGGGAGGCCATCCGGGAGGCCAGCCGACTTAGGCACAAGAAACGGCTCATGGTCGAGAGGTCAGAGTGTGTTTCTGCAAGGATTTGGCTTGTAATGGATGGTCTTGTATAACTTTCCTGTGTGAGAAAGTGGCATTGTGTTGCCCACCTCTGCATGTCACGAGTCATTTTGAAGCATCCTGCAAAAATTTATGTTGTTTTGAGGAACCTGTGGTGATTTCGTGGAAAAAGTGCAATTCCATATTTGCACACCTCTAAATCAGCTAGCTGAGGCCTGTTTAAAAAGGTACATATGTAAACCTTGCCTGTGGCCTTAAGGAAGACTATGTACTACCTGTAACATGATGTTTCGTGAAAATGTTATGTTTACGGACGTTACAGTCTCATGTCCAGGCATTTCTGAGACAGTCTGGTTGTAATATAGCTTTCTGTGTTTTTCATATTTTGGAATGTATGATTTCTGTGTCAACATTTCCCTTGAAATATGGCATTGCAAATTTCATTTAACTTGATTATAATTTTTGCTCTTGACCTAGGTTCCTTGGATTATCAATATGTGACTTTTTAAGTTTATAGTTTAAAATTCAGTGCAAACTTTATTAAATGCATGGATGTTATTTGCTGTCTGCTAAATTTTACCTGTAGGTAATTATAGTCATAATGTGTCTGCAGTTATGTGTTATGCAACTTGCCATTTTGATGTTTAGCTTGTTCAACTTTGGGATGGACAAATACAAGGCTGATTAAAATCAATAGATTCAAATCTAACATTTTATTCCTGGCAACAGGAGCTTTTTGTTATGGATTTGTTGGTTCAGGGTAAATTAGGAGACTGTTTATCTTGCTTAATTTGATTCCTTGAGATACGAGATCAATTGGAATTTGAGACATTACAATGTTATAAAACCTTTTGAGATTTGTCCATCTCAGGTTAGAATCTTAAAGTTATTGAACATGTAGAAACTAACATAACTGAAAAACAACTTTTAATTTTTGGTTTTCTGATTTCTTAGACTCTTTCAAAAGATTTATGGTGAGAATGGGTAAGTTTTTTAGTTTATTGTAAAAAGAAATCTTTGCATATTGTTTGTCATTTGTATAATACGTCATCGCACTCTGTCCTGGCATGCCACTGAATGGAGATGCTGTGTGCTATGCATGTACTTTTTTTTTAATGGGATTTTTTTTCTTAATTTTGCAGCCTAATGATGATAATTCTATGTCCAACCGTGCAGTGCATGAAGCGCTATCTGACTGCAATAGCTTTTTCGTTTATTAGAAGTTTAAAATCCAAGTTTTTATCCTCTTTCTCTTTTTGTTTTGTTTTGTTTTCTTTTTTAAACTTAAGGAATCAATTAAAGGTAACACAATTACTTGCCTAAGATTAGGTATATTTAGTTTGGTATTTGATTGCTACCTAGACCAAAATTCTCACTTCTGGATATTGAGGCCCTAAAAACGGTATTTTTGAAAAATCTATAATGGAGAGAAATATTAGCATTTACTTTGAGGTTGGCATTCATCCAGGTGGTATTACCTATATCCTCCTAGCTTATGGAGAGCTTCATTAGTTGGGATGGTGAATGCCATTAATGTTCCCTTAGTAGAATTTGGAAGCATTTTCGCGATTCCTGATTAGGGTAAAAGGTTATAATATGGCTGTGTTACAAAGCCGAATCAGCTTTCCCAAACAGCAAAAGTTAAAATCTTTTAAACTCTTCTGGAAATGTTTTCTTTTTCTAGAGTAATGGAGAATTAAGAGCAAATGCTACCATACTTTTACCTTTTACTGCACACTGGAGAATTATTCATTCTCCAGAATAACCAGAATAACCAGTGCAGAATAACCAGGTGGCTCTGTCTCCGTATTTTCCATCAGACTTTGTGTAACTTTGTGAATCTAACTGCTAATAGTTTTCCAACAAGAAGAAAATCTAAGTATGTCAAATATTTTAATCTGCCTAAGCCTTAGTAACTAAGTATCTTCCCCTACTGGGATTTATGTCATCTTTAAAAATCCAGTTTTGATAGCACTTGATAATTTTTAGAATTTACTGAAATTTTGGAACTTACTGAAATTAACTATTTAAAGCAATATAGCCATTCTAGGTGTCAAAAGTGTAATTGAGCCACAGGGCAGCTAATTGCAAGCACTTCTCAGCCACTGATTTTAAGAATCCGGCTCCCAGCATGCTTTCAATGGGCCATGCAAAGGCACATTATTCCCTATCCAGCTCCTCAAGTGCTTAAAGCTTTCTCATTGGTGAGGGTGAACAAGGCAATTGTCAGCATGACGCTTAAGCATCTGCTAATCTCAATTCACCCTGGGAAAGCTGTTTTAACCGATAAAAAAAATCTCTGCAGCTTTTAAAATCTCTGCAGCTTCGAGCATTTTAAATGAAAACTTTAAGAATTTTTACTGCTAATAAGGCTTTATAATATAAACAGTTTGTTTTTCTTAAAGAGGATACAAGTACACTGAGTACATGAACTTGGTACAAATGTAAACATGTGCAGCTATTTCAATGACTGTTCATGTTCCTCCTTAGGGATAGACTGTATGACTGGGTTAACAAAAGAGGAATGAAACCCAAATGTCAGGTTCAGAAAGCTAAGGATTTTTCTGGGCTAGAGCTAGCTAGCAGCAGCGAATACCTTCTGTAGACTATTTCAAGATTGTTGCTAATGTGTGGTTGGTACAGTATTTGTTTTAATAGCTTGTTCCCCTTACAGTTTAGAGCCAAGGTAACACATATAAAGCAAGGTTGTCTGTAAATTGAGACTGAGGAAAGTAATATGAATATGTCTTCAGAAAACTAGAGTGTGTTTTATACCACTTGTAATCAAAACCTTTTACATGGAATTACCCCCCCCACCCTGTGTTCTGTCAGTTGCCAATAATTTCCTTAAACTGATTTGCTGCGATGAAAACAAAAAATTGGAATGAGTATAGGCATTTAATCTAGAACTTGTTTCCTGTGGATAACCATGTTTGTAAATGATTATCCACAGGAAACTAGAGATATTTCTTCATGATATTTCTTGGACAGTATGTATGTGGTTGAGCTTAGACTACTTACCTGGAAAATCATTATTGCTCACCATCCTGTGATTGAAAAATGCCTGCCTGTAACATGAATGCTTTCCTTTTCGTAAGACAGGTGAAAGAGAAATGTATATTCCCTTTGAAGTCTTAGGTTGTTCATTTTTGGCTTGCTTTTATTCGGCATTTAACATCTGTCACTTTATTTTTGATGCTTTATATGTGGCAGTCATTTCCTCATGTGTGCTTTTGTGTTGCATGGATTTGTATGGTTCCATGACTTTTGAAAATATGGTTGTGATGCCTCTTGGCTGAAGCTGTGTTAATGACAAAGCTGTTGTAAGGGTATATAGCTATGAGCCGTTAAATCTACTGCCAGTATCAACAAGAAATGAAAACTGATTCAAGGTGAAGTTATGATCAAAGACAACTAAGAGATACACATTTCACTTACGGACTTTGGACAAAAGATTCTATAGAACTGTAGAGACACCCAAGACAACAAAAAGTAAAGGACAATACAGTTGATGTGAGTTTCTGGGGATTTTGTCCCTAGGGGGATGTTCAGCAGTGTCTGCAGACATTTCTGATTAGTTACATTGGATGGTTGGGAATGGAGTATTGCCACCAGCACCTAGAGCTTTTATAACCTGGGATGCTGCTAAATTGTTCTGTAAGACGCAGGACAGCCTCCTACAATAAATAATTTTCTAGCCTAAAGATATCAGTAGTGCTGCTATAGGGAAATACTGATTTACACTATCAACCTATAAGTGAAAAGTTTCTTATGTTATCATTCTAGTTTGTGGTCATTCTAAAGCCTATTACCCAGGTTTTGGTACTAATTATGCTTCACAGAATTCCTAAAGCACCTAATGTGAATGTATTTAAAAGTGCATAAATAAATGTATTCCTCTCTTTGCTTGAACGTTCAGGACTCCAGGGACCCAAAGCTTAGTATCATGGAATTTCTACTTGCTGTTTAAGGCAGTCAGTGATTTTATATTTAGGAAATTTTGCTACTAGACTATCTCCAGTTCTTAATCTCAATTCTGTGAGGTAAAAAGGTTGGTATTAGATGATTGTAGAGACATGAAGAGACACAGCTACTGTAGCTTTCACAAGGACATACTTAGATCTAGTGACTGGTAGACCCAGAGTAGGGCATCATTTAATGAGATAATGCATGTGGACCAGTTGGCAGTGTTGCTGGCACACAGTAAGCCCTCTGAAGTGTAACGTTATGCTGTTAACTCTGAGAAGGAAGGAAAGAATTCTTCACAATCTGGCTGAAAGACTTCTGCACTCAAAAAGTTCTAGATTTTATCAGTGTGGCCTGGGGTGACCTCTCTAATCTGAAGCTGTTTGGGGAGTTAGTTTTCAAGAGATCCTGTGCAGTCATGTTTGCCTTAATAAGAATCATTGGTGTGTAACACCTGATGATTTTTAAAATACGATCAGTATAACCTTCCCCTTTTTCTCATAATAATCCCATTCTTGCTTAAGAGCTGGGGACCTGAAGCTCAGAGAAGCTAAGTGATGTTAGGTTAGGAAGAAAGTTGGTGCCACTGCTAGACCTGGAACCCTCACCCCAGCCTCCCATGCCTGGTTCAGCCTGCATAGAATGTGTTCGGGCTTTATTGGGGTCACTTGACACTCTGGAGAACAAAGGGAACTCCCATTTCTGCCTTACGCAGTGATCAGCCTCCTCTGGACTGTGGCTTACTTGGTTCATATTGGTGGCCTCCTGGGTGCCAGGCTCTGTGCTTTTAGCTTCCAGGAGGACGATGTAGCATCTGCTCATGGTGTTTTCTGAAAAGACACCTGTTAAGGTTTTACAGTGCCAGAGGATGAAAGCTAAAAGAACATATATGGCCATTTCTGGGCCAGCTGAGACCATCCAGCCTTCCCTCCCACCAGAAGATTATCGGACTCTTAACATATCCATGTTTGTTCTGGAACATATGTAACCTTATGTGTCGGGTATCCAGATTCCTCTCATGCCTTGGTCCTGAAAAAGTTTTTCTTGCCTCTTTTTAGTGAGTATCTTAAAGAATTAGCACAAAAAGTCTTATTCCTTGCAGTTATAACTTAATTCATTTTTTCAAATTCACATAAATCTGGTTTATATTTAGTCATACCTATTTAGGTATATATTTTTAAAGATGAAATATATATAATTATATATATATTCTATATGTAATTCCTTAATAGTCTTTAATAGATATTACAAAGTTTTCTTTGTAAAACTTTGGGGAGGGATCTTAATTTGCTATACACACAAGAAAGAAACATTGTAAGTTTATTTTGCTTAAGTATGATAAAACATCCATCATTCTCACCACAGATGTTAACTGCATGTATCCTGCGTGCCTTGTTATACATTAATGTGTTTTTCTCCAAACAACATGTGAACTCATGAGGGAGATAAGCTAAGCATGCGTCCATGCGTGCCCGCGTACACACACACACACACACACACACACACACACACACCATATGCACTATAATGCCGAGTGTTAGTGCCAGGAGAAAGGAATAGCGCTAAAGCACTAGAGGAGTAGAGAGAAAGGACAGACCACTTTTGGCATGAAAGAGGTAGGAATTATTATCAAAGTGATAGAATATTCTCTAGAATAACACATTTATGAGCACCTACCATGGGCAGGGCCCTCTTCTAGGCATAGGTGATATAGGCACTGACAGACAAAATCCCTGCTTTATAATCTTACAGGATGAGACAGGTGATATGTAAATAAACATTTCAAATGGCAGTAAATGCTATGGAGAAATACTATTAGGAGAAAGGGTAAGGGATAAGGTGACCAAGGGAAAGGGGCATTTGCTCTTTTTTATAGGGTGGTTAGGGAGGGAAACACTGAGGTAACATTCAAGCAGATGACTGGAAGTGAGAGATAAGCCATACGGTTGGTTGAAGAGCTTTCTGGGCAGGTTGAAGAGCAAGTAGAAAAGCAAGAGTTCAAGCAAGGAAACCAGTTGGCTGGAGCAAAGTGAATGAAGGGGAGCACGATAGGAATTGAGCTCAGAGAGGTGGGCAGAATCCAGGTAATGTCCTAGGTGTTAGAAGAACCTGCTTTTAACTCATATGAGGTGGAAAGAAACAGATGGGTGCAGTGTACACAGATGTAGTGATCTGAATGTAATTTTTAGAAGATCCCTCTAGCTGTAGTATTGAGCATGCACTATTGGGCAGGAAGGTGTAGAAGCAGGAAGATTGATTATTGTAATCATACAGGTGGGAGATATAATGGCTTGGATGAAGCTGGTAATGGTGGAGGTGGTGAGAAGTGGTTGTATCCTAATTATATTTAGAAAGTAGACAGGATCTACTGATGGAATCAGTTATGATGTATTAGAGAAAGAGAGGAATCTGGGATGACTCCAAGATTTTTGGCCTGTAATCTGGAGGATGGAGTTGAATTTTATTGGTGAGTAGATTGGAGGGTGAATAATCATGTTTTTGGTCTATGACAAGTCAAGTTTAAGTGGTCTGTTAGACTTTCAAGTGGAGAATGAAGAGGACATTGCTTGCACTCATCCAGCATGTAGTGTATCAGGGAGCCTGAGGAATGGGTGGCATTTTAAAAAGGCATATATACTGGTGAAGGGCTTTCATGTTGCAACAGCTGAAGAAAGACTCATTGGATCTGGAGGCTAGGTGATAATTTAAGCTACTTTAAAAGTCTAGCTAAGAGTTGGCTGTGTTCTGATCTAGGGTGTTGGCAATAGAAGTGGAAAGAAAAAGACACTGAGTAAGAGGACTTGATAACTAATTGAAAGTAGGGAGAAGGGAGAGGCAAAGGTGAAAAATGGTTCTTAGGTTTCAAATGTGGATGATTGGAAGCAGGTTACACCATTAACAGCCACAAGCAGAAAAGCAGGTTTGGAGACAAGATTGAGTTTGGCTACATCAACAATAACCATGTGTTTAGTGAGTTATAGCTTACAAATCCTTCCTAGATATTATTTCAATTGGTCCTTTTGTAATTGAGGTGCCTAGGGGATATCCATGTAGGTATTTATTCAATAAGTAATTGGAATTGAGGAAAGGGAGGGCCTGGGCCTGGGCTGTGACTTGGGAGTCATTTGCATAGAAACTAACTGAAGTCTTGAGCTAACTAAGGGCAGGCCTGTTATAAAAGAAATGTGGTGATAACAAAATCTTCAGGAAGACAAAGTTTAAAGGCTCAAGAAGGAGGTGTGGAGTTACTTAAATAACTAAAAGTAGAGTCCATTTTAATGAAATAAAACCCAAAGTGCATTATGAAAGATTAGTGGGAAAGTACATTTTGAGTACTCCACCTTCAAAAGCTCTGTCTTCTGTCTTTCATTCCTCCAATATTCATACTGGACTCCTCTCACTACCCGATTTTCCAGTGTAATTTACTGTCCATTCTGTGTGCATGTAGATAGTACACATAATCTTGTGTCCAGCACCCCACTCTGTTCATTGGCTCTACTCTAGAGTGAACTGAGAGCAAATCCTGAGTACATACTCATGGCAGGAATCCATATTCGGAGACATGAAACCTGCCAAAATAAAACAGAGGACTGTAGAAGTCATTTTTGTAACTAGTTGTTAGAAACTACCTGTGTGTGGTGCTTTGAGAACATGTCCAGTGCAGTGGTAGGGTGGATCTTAAAGAATCCTTGAAAAGGAACAACACATTTATTCATGGTATTGAACTTGAGGAGAAAATATCAGGTAATCATTAAATTATTTAATAAGTGCCCAGAAACGGCAGCCAAACCTTAAAAGATTATCTTTGGGGGAGATAGAAAAATACAGATGAGTCTAGGAAATATTTCTTTCTAAAGTAATCCCTTTATTCATGGACCATTCCAAATATGAACATTGGGTTATATTTTAGACTCATGCAGGGTTCATTTAGCCATTTTGTAAAAGAATTCACACTTGAGTGTTAGGCTCTTGTTTCTCATTTTGGAAAAACACCGTTTATCTCTGTAGTGCTATTTCTGTGATATTATCACTAAAACGTCTAGGTCGTACAGCAGAAATTTAGATGGAATTTCCAAATAAAAGCCCAACCTTCCAGTTTTAACCCTAAATCCGGTCATGTGAACCTTGGTTACCATGGGTATTTTTGCCGTAGGAGTAAGTCCATGAGCGATGTCAGCGCAGAGGATGTTCAGAACTTGCGTCAGCTGCGTTATGAGGAGATGCAGAAAATAAAATCACAATTAAAAGAACAAGATCAGAAATGGCAAGATGTGAGTACTTTTTATATTGGGAGATGGGAAGACTGGGAGAATGTACTTATTTGACTCATCCTTTCTTCTCTTAAAAGAAAATCAGTATACTTGAAATGATTTTCCTTGCTACAGAATTCAGTTCTAGAGAAACTGTGATCAACTTCCTTAAAAAAAATGTATATACCTTTTTGACCTGTTACTGTTGCCTATTTTAAAGTCCACTGTGGAAAATATAATGGGAGGTTTATTCTCTCATATTCTCTATGAGTTTTAAAAAAAATATGAACCTGCTTCCTTACAGCATGGTTAACTTGTTAACTTGCTTTGGTTATTTGAATTTATAGTATGACTGTTATTGAAGCTTGTGGAAGGAAAAGACTTAGCTCAAAGTTTAGGGGTAGCAGAAGAGTCGGGGATCCCGAATAGTCTGGGCATTAGCAGGGAGAGGTGAAGGGGCTCTCAGAGTTCATAGAGACTTGGGGAGAAATAAGGAATATAACTAAGAGTACTATTTGGGTTGGAAAAGTAGTTGATAGGAATCAAAATTCAATGTTTTCACAGAGCTGACCTGTATTCAGTTGTTTATTTGGATACAGACTTAATATTTAGCTTTGTTCCTGCAGGAAAAAAGCCTGATCTTTTTTGAAAGAGGTAATTGTTACAAACCAAAGGAGTGTCTAGAAATACAATAGATAAATTAAACAGAGCAAACCCCAAAGAGTTTGAGAACAACTTTTTGGGAAGGGCAGCGTGTTAAAATGAACAGGCGGGCCAGGGATAGTAAATCTTCATTTTCAAAGAGATTAGAGTCTATGAAGAACCCTCTGCCTTGGCTGCATTTCTAAATTCCAGTGTCTCTTTTAGTTGGGAACTCGCTTTAATTATCAAGAAACAGTAGTTCGATGTCACTTTGCCAAAATACATGGTGATGACTTGGGTATGAAAATAACTATTGAGGGGTTATCCATTAAGTCAAGTTAGATGAAAATTCACACTGATTATCCTCTAGGACTAAATGCACACTGCTTTTGTTCTTGTTGGAAGTAGTTTGTATGGGCTTCAGGCTGTTTTTAAACAGGAGTGGCCCTGTCTACTCTTAAAGGTATAAACCAAACTTTTTGGAAAGTTCATGCTGATTATCTTCTAGGACTAAATGCACACTGCTTTTGTTCTTTTTGGAAGTAGTATTGGCTTCAGGTTGTTTCTAAACAGGAGTGGTCCTGTCTACTCTTTTTTTTTTTATGTTTGTTTATTTTTGAGACAGAGAGAGAGAGAGCGCCGTGTGTATGCACACATCTGCGCAAGTGGGAAAAGGGCGGAGGGAGGGAGAAACAGAATCTGAAACAGGCTCCAAGCTCTGAACTGTCAGCACAGAGCCCAACACAGGGCTTGAACTCAGGAATGGTGAGATCGTGACCTAGGCCGAAGTTGGACATTGAACCAACTGAGCCACCCAGGTGTCCCAGTGTCTACTCTTAGAGGTATAAAGCAAACTTAGGTTAGTCTGAGATCGTGGATGTGCTTCTGTTTGGACTGGAATGCCACTGGTAGTTCTTAATATGGCATTTCTGTATTTTGGAGACATAGAAAAGCCTGTACCGTCCAAAATATCTTAAACCCCTGAGTGTGACGACCAGCTTAGGGTGCTCAGCTAATTTAAAAGGAAAATTAAGTTGATTGTCCTTGGGTCAGCAGCCAGCTAGGTTAGACTTCTATTCCTGGGAATATGGGAAACAGATCCACTTGTTCTGTGTGATCTTCCTTATTGCCCTGCCCGGAGGTGGAGTTTGCCTGCTTTGAAATCATGTACTCAAGCCTGGCCTCTCCAGGAAAGCCTTTTCAAACTCTGCCCTCCACTGCCTCAGGTACAATTGACCAGACCCCCACCATCCTGTGCATTCCAATCATCGCTGGATGATAAAGTTCACTGTTGAACTTTTATTGACAAGTCTCTTTCCCTTCAAGACCTAGAGGAGTTCTTTGAGGGGACCCACATCTTCTGTATCGGCATGCTTGTGGCCTTCTGGTTGGAGCTCGCTGTATGTTAGATGAAAGAGCGTGCAGTAATGCTTGACCATTCCAGTCCCAGCTCTGTCCCGGTTACACTTGTGACATCTACCATTTCACTTGAGCCAGATTATTGGAATGACATGAAAATGAATTTGAAACAGTTCCTGACCTTTCTGACCCGGCACCCAGTTAACAAGCATTTAGCATTCTTTGTGAAATGGTCAGGGAGGCATGAAAACAGTAATGGGGTCTATCTTACTAGGTCAGGTTTTTTAGACAGACACATGAGATAAAGGTTGGTACAGAAACACCAGCTATAAAAAGCAAAATTAGGGCACCTTGGCATCAGGTTGGAGTGAATAGTTTCAGCGATGTAATGGGATCCTCTGGCACTCTCTCACTGCTAGAAAGGGTGTGTAGAAATTCAGGTATGCCTGTGCTGATGTGATTTTCTTCTGTCAGGACCTTGCAAAATGGAAAGACCGTCGAAAAAGCTACACCTCAGATCTGCAGAAGAAAAAAGAAGAGAGGGAAGAAATTGAAAAGCAGGCACTTGAGAAGTCTGAGAGAAGCTCGAAGACATTTAAGGAAATGCTGCAGGACAGGTAAGAAAGCTGAGTGCATCTCACGGTTTCAGATACCAGTGCTAGAAATTCCTATTTTATGCAAGTGTAGTGTGATGGAAGGTGTATGCCAGTATTAAACCACAAACAGGCATTAAACTCTCAGTATGTGGCTCTGCAATGAAAAAGCAAAGTATTGCTGTAATAAATAGTGACTTGGATTAACAAAAGAAGTGGATGCTTAATTCAGTGTGCATTATTTCTTGATTTTTACATTGTATATTCACATGTGATATCAGATGGTGCTGGCTATAATTGGTGCAAAAAATAAACTACTTTTCTCCTCTTAAAGTGAATTTAGGAAGGGAATGGCCAAATAAAACCGGGTCCCACTCATCTAAATTGTGTAAAATATAAAGTTCCTTTTCATGGTTTAGTGGTGCGATTAAAATTATATTTTAAAGGAAGACAATATAAATGTAAATGGGAGCGGTGTATTTTTGGCATTGCAACAGAACAGGATAAAGGTCCAATTTAAACTTTCCCATAGAGCAGTTACTGTGAGAAACCTTGGAATATTTCTAGGTCATGGGGAAGGCAAATATGCTTTCAGGATAATGTCAGAAAGGAAATGTGCTGTCAGGTGAAATTAAACAAAACTCCTTTGTGCCCTAGAAGCAAATGGTAAACACCGTTTCTTTCACTTAAAGGCAGTGCAGGTTGAAAGATATTCCCTACTAAACGGGAGTGATGAGGATGTTTCATGAACTTCTCTACAAATGTGAATGGTGTCTTTAATCTGTAACAATTGTCCGTGTGAGTTCTATCAACCTGTATGAAATCATATCCTAACTTGATCTTAATTGAAGTCTGAGTCCTTTGTGGAAATCTTTTATTTTTACTAAATTGTTTAAAACTACGGGGGGCAAGGGGAAGCTCACAACCCTGTAAAGAAAGCCACATTATTGGCAGGTTCAAATTGGTTATCAATTAGTAATATCTACAGTGTGCTAATTTGGGAAGATTTATGAACTTATGGGTAAAGCTTTGTGAAGAATCCCTTATTAAATATCCTTATTTTCTTATTAACAACTCTTTACAATTAAAAAAAACTCTCTGAAGTATTTGAAAGCCTGTTAAAAAAAAAAAAAAAACAACTCCAGTTCTTACAATTTTTTAGTGTGACACTAAAAAAATTATGTGTATTTATCATCATATTCTATTCATATTGTATTGGTTATTGTATGAAGTCAGTAGCCTTTTAATTCTTAGGCTGATTTATATTCTTGTCAAAGTAACCTGTCTCTCTCCACCTCCTTGTGCCAAATGGGTAACTTTATGGTTACGGTGCTCTCCTTTCTGCTTAGGGAATCCCAAAATCAAATGTCCGCAGTTCCATCAAGAAGGAGATTGCATTCTTCTGATGAAATACTGCATGAAGAGAAGCTTTCCCCTAGACTGACCGCGTCAGAAGCAAGTTACCAGAGTGAGAGAGCAGAAGAGAAGGGAACAACATATTCTGCAGAAGTTCCTAAACAAGATTCTACAACTTTTGCAAAAGGAGAGGACGCTGCAGCCGCTGAAATTCAGCTTCCTTCTCAAAGCCCCATGGAAGAACACCACCCAGACCCTTTGTCTCCTCAGCATTCACTGAGTACACAAACCGAGTCGACTCGAATTTCAGCCTCTCTCCCCAGAAGTTACCAGAAAACTGATACAGCCAGGTTAACATCTGTGGTCACACCGAGACCTTTTGGCTCTCAGGCAAGAGGAATCTCATCACTCCCGAGATCCTACACGGTAAAAAAAAAAAAAAAAAATGTTTTCCCAGTTCATTTAGCCTGTTCTCAAGAGCACAATGTTGGTGAACTTGTACAGAAGTTTGAGTTCCATCTACTTGATGTATAAAATGTACATAACTTATGTGTAAAGCAATTTCAGCCAGTTTAGATTCAATAGACATTCAATGCTTAAAATATAACAACTCTGTGAAACAGATTAAACTTTAAAGTCAATGAAAGTAAGGCTGATAACATTTTAAAGAATGAATAAGCTGCTTTCTAAGGCAGAGTATTTTTTTAGTGGTATGTTTTCTCAAATACAGCTTTTGTAAAGTATTAGGTTGAACTAGATGAAGATGCTAATAGCTCTTTTTGACCTACAAACAGCAATGTCATATCATTTAACCTGAATATTTTCAGGTGCCTTATGAATAGCTTTTTAGTTTCCTCTGAATACCCACTTTATTAGAATTTGCTATGCTTGAATGTGGTTATTAAAATGTAATTCATGGTTCTATTTATACTGGGATTTTTAGGAATATTGAAAATGGAATTGTTTGCCCTGAGATTGAAGCAGTAATGCATACCTGAAAGTGGGTGTATTAATTTTAACTCTGTGTCTTAAGATCAGTGTTCAAATTCTTTTTACTTCTGCAAATATAGTATCCTAAAGTCTAAGAAAAAGCTTGAAAAAAATATTCAAGGTAAGGAAAACCTGCCACAACTAGCCAGGAAACTCCTAATCATTATATTAAGTAAAATAGAGATATTTGGTGGCATAAAAATCATATATATACATATATGTACATACATATATGACTCATTACTAACATAGTTGAAAGACAATTTAGAGAGTCAGAAAAATATTAGCAAAATGAATTCTAGACGTAGGATTTATATCAGTAAGATTTAACATGCTCCTACAAATGGGTAAGAAAAAGTTAAGTCTAGAAAAATGGATGTAGAAATGAGTCGCCATTTTAAGGAAGAAGGAATTCAAATGGTTGATAACATAAAACACATTGAAGCATGTTCAACTTCATCAGAGCCAGAATGAAATGTACAGCTTTTCAATCATCAGACTGACAAATATTTAAAACATTGAAAATGTCTGGTGTTGGCAAGGGTTGGAGAAATAGCGATTCTTGTACATTACATTAGGAATGCATTGCTATCATTTTTTTTTGAGAAGATATATATAGGTAGATAGATAGACATACATACATAATATATATACATAAGATACATGTATATATACATACATATATAATTTGTACGTCACATTAAGTTTTTTAATATTACATTTGTTATACATAAAATAACCTTTGGTCCAATAAGTATACTTTTCGAAACCTAGGAAAATAAATATTCCACTTGTAATAATATATAGCTACTTGTTGCAATATTTTTGGAGGTTACAGAAAACTTGAAACAATCCTGAATACATATCAACTGAATACATTGTAGATATCCCTACTGTGCAGCACTCAATAATTAAAAAGTGTAGTCTAGAGCTCTCTTCACCCATCAGAATGATGTAAATGAGTAAGGAAAGTTTCAGAAGTCTGTGTATAATATCAACACTTTTGTTAAAACAAGTCCTTTTCCCAACGTATCCCGTGTCTATCTGTTAGCATGAAAGAACACGCTCTAAGCTTTTAGCAATAGTTGCATGGGAGGTATGTTACTTTCATAGTTTTAAAATATTTAGGGTATGTATTTTTTTAAACAGAAGTTAACAATGCCAAGCTTAAAATGCTGTCCTTTTCAGATGGATGCTGGTTGGAAGTATAACGGAGATGTCGAAGATATTAAGAGAACTCAGAGCAGTTTGGTCAGCACCTCTGTGCAAAAACCTGACATGAGCCAGCCTGCTACCAGCAAGTCCCATGAGAGAGAGGGAGCAGCGGTGGGAGAAGGTGTGATGCAGCTGCCCTCTCCTACCCCCTCCTTCTCATCACTTTCCCAGGATGAAGCTGCCACGTCCAAAGCCACGCTGTCTTCCACATCTGGCCCTGACTTAATGTCTGAGCTTGGAGAAGAGGGAAGCTCACCACAGACAGAGGTCTCAAGATCCTCACAGGTGAATTTGGGAAGGTTCCTCATCACCCATTGCTCTGAAACATAAGTATCTAAATCTGGAAACCATGTTTCTAACCTCTAGGCATTAGTATCTGGGCTGATAATGCAGAAAAAGATACTGCGTTTTAGTTTTAGCACATCTTGGAAGAAGGAGGCCTCTTCCCCTTTGGACTTTATGGATCCAGATGACCCTTGTGATGTGTGTCTATTGAGACTTGCTGGACGAGTCTCTTTAGAGTTTGGCTGGTTTTTCTCTCTACTCCTCATTTCAGCACCTGCTGCCTTATACTTCTAGTGCTCAGCAGTCCCTGGCTCAGGTATAGGGGTCACTTGGAGGGTAATAGATTCAAGTCTAACAGGTAAGTAAGTAATAAAAGCCCCTCCTCAGGGAAATTAACTGACCACAAGGGGAAATTGGTACACATGCTAGATGCTGGTCTCTAGGGACACAACATTTCTTTCCTTATCAGATGAACCGGCTAGTGACTTTTAATACTGATTTAGAAAGTCTACAGTTTTGTCCTGTTTCTTGAATCTTAAAGGGAATATTGAGGCTTAGTTACAGTAGGACAGTTGTGTTCTGTTCTGTAACATTTGGAGTCCAAGCAAATATACCATCAGATGAAGAATGACTGGAGGCCACTTGTAGTTTTTCTGACTTAAAATCACCACAGATGGCTTTTAAGAGAATTACTAGGTTAATGAATGTAGTAGGTTTTACATGTAAGCTAAAAGTTGTTGGTTGTCTAGAGAACAGAAAGCTTTTCTTTAAAAATCCACCCCCTTTGTTAAGCAGTTTGGTAGCTGTATGAACCCCTGGGCAGGGAGGAGCTTGTGTGGTTCTTCGGCTTAGTCAGGCCTTCGGTGGTGCCTTGCCGGAATAGATGTGGTCTCCAAGACACATCATCAAGTATGTACCTTGTCCTAAGTTATAGTAATGAAATAACTATGTGCAATAATCGGGACTGGCATATTTACTACAGAAAAGCTTTACAAGTTTGAGGGTTTTTTTTTTTTTTCTGATTTTGAAGTCCTCTGTTCTTGAGAAAATTTGGGAATGCAGGAAAGTACACATGATGAAAGCCACTGGTTGTCCCCTCATTTAGAGGCAATCTTTGGTAACATTTAGGTATATGTCTTTGTTGTTCCCATGCGTATTTACAAACATAGGTCTAAAAATATTTCTTCAGCTTGCTAAAATCATGAGTTGTAAATTTTTTGCTTCATTTTTAAAGAACGGGAAAGCTATAATTAGCATCATAAGTTTGAGTAGATCAGAACAATCGCCTGTGCTATGCTTAGAGAACATAAAGTACCAGTGGGTGAAGAATAAAAACAGAAGCAAGGTGTCTTTTGTTTTATGGACCTGTGTGTTTGCCTTCACCTTTTCAAATAGCAGACTCAACAAAACAGCCTCATTAATGTATTGTGCACTAGGGGCTCGTCACTCCCTCAGGGTGGCAGCTGACTCGCTACACCCGGGGATTAAGAACAAGAGGCTAAGTGTGATGTGGGGGTGTGTGTTCCAGGTTATTGCAGTTCAGAGGAACCTGAATTAAAATGGCATGGATTCAGGTTTCATCATTAATGGATTTATGCTCCTTTGTCTCCAAGCTTGAAATGGTATCCTACCAAGCAAAAGGAGGCTTTCCCAAGGAAAACAGTTGGAATGCTTGAACACGTGTATGTACCATACGCTGACTTACCTGTCTCAAAGTTTTTCGCACTATGAAGAAAGTTCGGGTACCATCACCTGCTCTTGTCACTGATAAGGAGCTTACTTGCCTTGGGAATAAGACAGCCAATGACTAATAAGTCAAGAGTGTTTGCAACACCCTTCCAAATGTTTGTCCAAACTCTCTAGTTCCAGGTGTTAGGAGAATAGAAAAATCACAAGTAATATGTGGGTGAATGTCTAGATGTTTTGGTAGCTTCATATGTGTCCTTCGGGTCTTCTTTCTCCTTCTTGCTTCACACTTTTTTTAGTAACGCCCTTTCGTTTCTTTGTTCCTGTATCTTCCATGATGTTCTTTTCTAGTCTTGCTTCTACAACCCTAATTCCCAAGCCCTTTCCCCATCAGTGCAAATGCTTTGTAAGTAGTCACATGTATTTGAACAATCTAGCCTGATGCTAGATTGACTTGTAGGAGGCCAGGCTGCACTTGGGCATGTCTCTGCTGCAAAGCCTCCAGAGCCCCTCTGTGGTCTGTTCAGTGAAGTTCAAAGCACTCAAGGGAGTGCTGTGGTCCCTCAAACACTGGTCCGAAAGCCCCTTTGTAATGTTGTAACAGCTGCTTCTTGAGTGCTCACCATGTGCCAACTGGGCTTCTGAAGCTATTTCTTAGTTCTCAGGGACCCTTGTACCCCTGTTAGGCTGTTGTGGACATTGAGGCATGGAATGGTCATGTTACTTGTCCAAAGCCATCCAGGGTACTGAGCGGTGGAGTCAGGATTTGAAACGAGGCAATCTGATTCCAGGTCACCCGCACCACACTATATTGTGGGGAAAAGACTGGGAAGTAGGTGACCTGGCCATACAATACCACTTGCTTTTTCTTGAATACTTAGTACACTTTCTTAAACACATCAGAGATATTTGTTCTTACTGTTCACACATTCTAAAATGGTCCTTTTACCCATGTTTGTCTTGTGAAGTCCTCCTGTCCTTTCAAAGACCAGGAGGATCACTTTCTTCATGAATCAGGACCTCTTCTTCCCTGAGCTGGAAGTGAACTTTTTACTTTAAAGTTTCATTTGCTGAATTCTTGTTCTGAGTGTTCACCATTTCTCCTTCACTGGTATTCTTTGTACCCTCCACAGCCTTTACACGTAGTGGACACTTTTGTAAGTGACTAATTGCACTGACTCATTGCAGTCAGGACCTTGATCTCCAAACCGAGGTATGAACTTGAGCCAGCAGGTAATGTAGGTCCTTATAGGTTCTTTCCCATCTCTGTTGCCAAGCAGGTGTTTCATTCCTCTCTACTCCCTTTTCTCCTCTACTTCTCTTATGGTATTGCTTCTTTCCTGCCTCTTTTTCTGTTCCAGGCTTCCAGGGCAATCCTCAGGGTTACCCCGAGGCAAGGGGAGAGAGTATGTCTCCCAGAGTTCTTCATCCTCCTCCAGTTGCCTCTCAGATGTGGCTTCGATACCTTTCCCCCTGATTGGTCTCATCTACAGTGTTTTGTTTCCTGTTCTTTCTTGTCAGAGCACTCTTCTCCCAAACTCCACCCAGATCCACATTTCCAGTGTTTTTAAAATTGTACCAGAAGACAGATGATATACATGGAAGGAAGGAAGTTTTTGTGCACGTTTGCTTCTTAATCAGCAAGCCTGTGATAGTGCCCTTTTTGAATAGCACCCAGGGCTCACAGCGTCACAGTTGCCTCCCATGCACTGAGCTGGCTTGTCACCTTCACAAGACTCTCCTCTCTGGCAGGGTAGGAAGCAGTCCTGTCCTGATCACTGTTAGCACAGTGCCTGGATCTGGAAGTAATCATTGAACGCTGACAGTTCTGTTGGCTTCAGAGCTAAGTTATATGAGCATCAAATAGGATTCTCTTTAGTTGATCTGGAAATTGCTTAACCAGCATATATATGTAATATTGTTTCCATAGGGAACAGAAAGTAATTATGACACAGTAGTCATGTACCTTGGCACCTCTTAAATGTTTTACTTAATCCTCCCAATGACCTTGCAAACTAGGTGATACTATCCCCACTTTTCCTGATGAAATACTTGAGATGTAAAAGTTACATAACTTGCCCTGGGCTGGTTAAGTGCTTAGGCCACAGCTGTAATTTCTCTGACCCTAATTTTTTTGAAACATGACAAGCTACAATTTGAGAACTGTCTTATGTGTAGTCAAGTCTCCAAATGTTGGTTTATGTTAAATTTGTTGTATCTTTAGAATTTTAGAACCAACTTAAATTGGTTTTGAGGGAAGCTGTATGGTTATTAAAACTTAACATCCCTGAATCTGAAATGTAGAATTTATTAAAGGTAGAGTTGGAAATCTACCCAATAGGTAGTAAAGAGCTACCGGCAATTTTAAAATGGCATGCAGTCGTAATAATTGGCATGTTGTGTGGCTGCAATTCTGGCAGCTGTGTAGAAGATGGAAGGAAAGAAGAGCAGGGGCAGGCGAGCCAATGAGAAGGTGGCTGCATTAGTTTGGGCTATGGTCTCCCCTCTAAATTAAGATGGTGACCTGAAGAGCAATGAAAGGATGGGAGGATTCAGGATAGATGTATGGATTGAGGGCTTGAGAGCACTTTTTATGAATGCATGTGTGTGCTGAAGAGTGGGGGCTCTTGTGTGCAGCTGGTGTGGGAAGGGAAGCAGGAAGAGACCCAGGTGTTGCTAACTTGGGCATCTGGTCAGGTAGTGATGTAACTGACCAACAGTCCAGAAACAAGAGGTGGAAAAGAGTAGGTTTGGGAAGAAGATCATGAATTTAGTTTTGGATATAATGGGCTGAGACAGTAGCAGGGAAGGAGGTTAACTGAGGAAGGCTTGTAGCAAAAATGGGAGACTGGCTAGGGAAGAACAAGAAAGTGAATGTAGGAGAGGAAGTGGAGGAGCACACAGTTGAAACTGAGAGCTGGCCAGACAGATGGAGGAAAAGACGGGGCAAAGTGGGATAGTGGATGACAGAGAAGACAGTTTCTGAAAGCAGGAATAGGCGGTAGTGGCTTGTGGAAGTAGGATGGAGAATGGGTTTGGTAGGAAAGAGATAAACTTGAAATAGGTTGAGTTAAGCAATAGAGCTGGAAACACCACCTGCTCTTGGAATGGAGGAGTGGAGCCAGCAGGTATAGATGTACCTTTGGCAAAGGAGAGGGGCTCCGGTGCCAGAGCGATACAATAATTTGGCGCCACCCACCTATGTTCTCACCCTTCTCAGACCCTGAAGAAACGATGCAAAAGATCATGTGTACAATAATCAAAGTTGATATATTTCCTCTGTTTCTTAATGACTATAGAGCCCAAATCTATTTTGAGTATTTTAATTTTATCAATTTCAGTAAGGCTTCCCTTAGGTTAACACATCTATCTCATTGAAAAATCAGGGAGAAAAGCTTTCTGGCCTGTGAGTACGTAAGATTGACCCTGGTTTCATCAGTTTTCATCTTTGGTGAGAAGAAACTCTGAATTCATCAGATATCCTAAAATTAAATGTGGTCATTGCTACTCTAGATAGGTCATCATATTTTTGTCTAAAAGCTTGGCTTTCAGTGTATACTTCTGTTTAAACTGTATCTAATTTGAGGGAAGTTATTTTTAAATGGCGATATGTTGATAACCATACTCTTATCTTTTCCTGCATAGACAGTGGGAACCACTTGACATGGTTCTTTATCAGTCATCAAGAATCTAGATTTCCCCCAAGAATTTATATTTCTGGTTCTGTCCAGTTCAAGCAGTTATAATTGCCTTATCATCATCTTCTGAAGCATGGAAAGCATGGACTGTTGGTAGAATACTCAAATGGCATGTGTCTTACAGAGATAAATAGGGAAGTAGAAATCCTAACTGAAATCGCTGCTGAATAGTGTATGCTAAACTCTAATTTTAGATATGTTCTCCTACACATCCAATTCGAGGACCGAGGATTCCACAGCAATGCCTACGGACCACCATCATGGGCAAGCCATGCCATTGAAATTACAGCTTGAAAACTGAAATTATAGCTGCTTTTATGGGTTGGTTTGGGAGGGAAGTGGTCTACATAAGATTTTCATTTGAAAATAGGGTTTTGCAAAATAAAAAGCTTGCAGATTAGCATCATTTTGAGAGAGAAGTTCGTTCCAGAGTCAGGGACAGACCAGAGGTCACCTGGTTATTGATAGAAAAACACCTCTAATTGATCACGGGGTTCTTTCCTGCTTTGTCTGTGTATAGTCCTAAGGGCCCACACTTACAGTCTGCCAGACTATCGGCAGCCACAGTAAGGCTGTCCCCTGTTAACTGTTTGAGAGAGGTGGTTATCTGCCCTTTTCTTTAATATGTTCAAGTAGAAGCTTCTTTCCAAGGTAAGAATATCCTTTTGTGAGACAGTTCTTCTGGTCTAATAAAATTGTGAGCCTCTTTCATCTTTAGCTTGAGCTCATTCTCTTTTATCCTATATTTGGTAGAAAAGAATAATGTTCACTTGCCATCTCCCACAAAGTATTCTTTATGTAGTTTGAGACTATTTATTAGAACTCCATCCTATCTTTTATAGTTCAAGATAAAAACCATCAATTAGTATCTTGAATATCTAATGTATCATTTGTCTCTTGTGCCCTTTTATAGCAATAGATTCTGTAAATGGCTTTAAGTCCTTTTTTTTTTTTTTTTTTTTGGATGGTTAAGTGTGGCAAAGATGACCACTTGTTTTCACTGAGTCATCTCTAATGTAAGTGTATGGTAGTTTCGGTTAAGGAGTGGAACTAACCAGTAATTTTTTCTATTCATAGCAGAGTTCTATTCTGCAGACTGGTGTTCATCAGGCCGATTATTAATGTATTCTCACTACCTACATCTGGGTTTCTGTATTTAAACTGCTTTTACAAGCTTTCTGATGAAAACTTTTCTATATTATTAGCTACAGATTTTTAAAAAATAATTCCATACTCAACTCTTGAAGAGTCAATAATTATTTTTCAAGAGCAAGGACCATGCCTCATCCATCTTTTTTTCCCAAGAACTAGGCAGTGGGTTTTATACAGAACAGAAGAACAGAANAATAAGCACATGTTGTTAAAGCCCTTCTGTGTCCATAGAACGTAGTAAGTTCTTGGTTCAGTGCCTTCCTTGCCTTCTTTTTAATTCTTATTTAATATCCATTTTTCTCAGAATATAGTCACGTGGATTTTAAACTTGTTTTATTTATTTTTTATTTTTATTTTTTTAATTTTTAAAAAATTTTGTTTTATTTATTTCTGAGAGAGAGAGAGACAGCATGAGCAGTAGAGGGTNGTTTTCTTCTAGTCTAAGTTCTTAATTATATGGAATCGAGGACTGAAACTAGTATGAGAATTGCAAGTTAAAATTCATGTCTGCTGCCGACCCCAAACAAAACACATAAAATATGAAAGATAATTGAAATGTTCAGACATTGTATATTTTAAAACTTAAAACATTTGTTTTAGAAATGGCTGCGAGTCTATGGCACTGATAATTTGCTGCTGTGTGGTGTGGTGGTGGAGGCTGTCTGTTGTCAGGGTGGCCCCCATTCTTGGCCTTACGGCTGAGGTTACTTCAAGGAGGCTGTGACTTGTTGCTCAGCGTTTCCAGCTGGGACCCTTTTGGCGTCTGCCCTGTGGTTCTTCGGGGTGCCATCGCTCCGCATCCCGCAGCTGTGGGGCGGCTCTGCCCTGACCACCGGATCTTCTGCGGCAGTGGGGCACACATCGCCTTGCCAAAGCTTTGGGTGTTTGTTAGGGGCGGTGGGAGTCCCATACGCTCACCACAGCTGGCTGATTGTGTGTTGACGAACCCCTTGAAATTATGCAGGTGACTCTGCTGAATGTCAGAGACAGCTTTTCTAAAAGCATGGTGGCGTTTTTATTTTTTNTTCAAGAGTCTCTCATGGTTTATGGTGTCATTTTTAAAACGATTAAAATTTGGGATGCCTGGGTGGCTCAGTCGGTAGGGTGTCCGACTTCGGCCCAGGTCATGATCTCACAGCTCGTGGGTTCAAGCTCTGCGTCGGGCTCTGTGCTGACAACTAGCTCAGAGCCTGGAGCCTGCTTCAGATTCTGTGTTTCCCTCTCTCTCTGCCCCTCCCTGGCTTGAACTCTTTCTCTTTCTCAAAAATAAATATACATTAAAGAAATTTTAAAAACTGATTAAAAATTTTTTTGGTATTTTCCAAAATGCCATTTTATTAAAATGTATGATCTGTAACATTGTATACATTTAAGGTGTACGGTATGCTAATTTGACACATTTGTGTATTGTAATATGATTGCCATCGTAGTGATAATTAGCACCTCAGTCACCTTCTATAATTTTCTTTTTAGTGGTTGGAATAATTAAGTTACAGTCTCTTAGCAAGTTTGATCATAATACAGTGTTGCCTGTATTCACTGTTCTATGCATTACATCTCGAGGGCTTATTTCCTAATTGCCAGTTTGTACCCTTAAACAGCCCACAGTCTATCTTCTTACTCCTTCCCTGGGTAATAACAAATGGTCTATAAAGTAAACCCATTTGTATGGCGGGCATATGCCCAAGATTTATTAATGTCCAACTGATTTAAAGTAATGATGTGTGGGGTGCCTGGGTGGCTCAGTCGGTTGAGAGTCCAACTTCGGCTCAGGTCATGATCTCACGGTTCGTGGGTTCGAGCCCCACCTCGGGCTCTTTGCTGACAGCTGGCTCAGAGCCTGGAGCCTGTTTTGGATTCTTGTCTCCCTCTCTCTCTGACCCTCCCCTGCTCACGCAGTTTCTCGCTCTCAGAAATAAATAAAACATTAAAAACATTTTTTTAAGTAATGATGTGAAGAAAAACATCTATGGATGTGAAGATTTCCCTTATCTTATCAGAAAAGTAATAAACTCCTTGATATTTATATAAATGAAAGTTTTACGAAACCCAAGTTAAAAGATTGATGCCCCTAGTTTATCATGAAATAATTCAGGTGTACCTTGAATATAGCCTCCCTTTTTTCATGGATAGACTTTCCTCCGTGTGGGTGCCAGCGACACCTGATCCCTCCGGTTCATATTCGTTTTCAGGATCAGTTCAGTGATATGAGAATCAGCATACACCAGACGCCTGGGAGCGGTCTTGACTTTGGGTTTACAGTAAAATGGGTGTTTTCTGGGATCTTCGTCGCGTCAGTTGAAGCAGGTAAATCATTGCTTTAGCTCTATTGCACTTTCTTCCCCTTGTTATCCTGTGTTCAACCCACCCTTCCTTCCAGAAGTTAGTGTGTTTGATGGAGAAGGAGAAAACACATGTGAGAAGTGCAGCAGAAAGCCAGGAGTGCATCCTCTTCCCCGAGCCTCCTCGGAGACTGATAGTGTTTTTTCCCCTTACCTACTTAATTTTAGTTTTGTAGAGTCTTAGTTTTGTGACCTTTATAGAATTCGTTTGTCAGAATTTTAGGCTTAATATTTGGAAATGGTACCACACAACACTTCACTGAATATTCAAAAAAGAGCTTTCTATGATTGGCTGTGTTTGTGGTGGAGATATAAGTGCTCTATAATAAATTGATATTTCCTGAGCATCCTAACATATCTGTTGCCCATGGAGTGTCCTAAGGATGCTTCTGGACTTTAAAGAAGGAGTACCCCGCCCCCATCCATAGTACCAAGTCAGCCCCAGGAAGTCTTAGCAAAATATCACCACAAGGCCTAAAATTCAAATGAAAGCTACCATCATTAAGAGGAGTTCCTCACTTACATATTTTAGCTATATAAAAAGTGCATGCTAACACTGGTTATTTTTTAGAAATTTAAAAAAGTTCTTAAGACTGTTTAATTACATGATGGTAAGTGGTAATTGTAAACAATTTTAAGCGGCCTTGCTTTTATCTTTTTCTTTCTTTCCTTTCTTTCTTATTCTTTCTTTCTCTTTCCTCCTTCCTTCCTTCTTTTCTTTTCCTTTCTTTTCTTTTCCTTTCCTTTCCTTTCTTTTCTTTTCCTTTCTTTTCTTTTCTTTTCCTTTCTTTTCTTTTCTTTTCCTTTCTTTTCTTTTCTTTTCTTTCTTTCATCCATTCCAGGGTACATTTGGTTTTGGAAGCTCAATTCAAGTACAATGTATTTCACATTTTTAATTTAAAAATAATTTAAAACTTTTCTTTGTTCTTAGGAAGGTAATAATTTTTATTAAATAGATTCACTTATTTCTCCTTTACATGTTAATGAATATACATACTGTAGAATAAAAAATGCCTTTGCTGCTTTGTATATTGTAGATACTCCAATATTTGATAATGTAAAAAAACTTCATGGCTCTACCCTGACTGACAAATTTAAGAAGCGGTTAGTTGAGATTAAGAAGGCATTTTTTTTCTTTAAGTAAGCATTTGGTAGAACATGGGTGTGTTTGTTTGGAATTTTTTTATTATTGGCTCTTTAATCTATTTTTCTTCATTTAGGTAGCCCAGCAGAATTTTCTCAGCTACAGGTAGATGATGAGATTATTGCTGTTAACAACACCAAATTTTCATGTAAGGACACAAAAGAGTGGGAGACAACCATGGCTAATGCTCAAGAAACTGGAAACCTAGTAATGGATATCAGGCGCTATGGAAAGTCTGGTGAGTTGGTTTTGCCGCTGTCTGGCTTTCTAAATTGGGAGCTGGTCTTTGGCAAGTGGTTCTAACAGCTTGCTTCAATAACATTTTTCTCAGTTTTTAAAACTTTTTTGGCTTCAAGATGTTTTGCGGTTATGCTGAGACAAATCTTGAATGATACCTCCTTGAATAGTCTGTCTGAAAACTCTTCACTAGCAAATTTACTGAATTTACATTCTTTATTGACTGATTCATATGCTAGACTGACTTTGAATGCATATATTAACTGAAAGCTATTGTAATTGCATTTGGGAGTCATAAAATAATGCTGAGTATTAAGAATTACACTCTGATTTTACTTTCTCTACAGCACCATAACTAATTGGTGTAAGAGAGAACATGCTAGGTCCTATTTCCTGTTGTTCATACTCAGGGAACTTTCAGTATACATTCTATTATTGTGTTTCTTAGTTGTTGAGGTTAGATGGAAGAAGGGCATTAAGCCTCCCCCTACCTGCTAAGGTATGATACCAAAATACAATGCTCTATTCTGGTTTACAGAAAGATTCAGCAAATTTGCTAGTCTTTTCATTATTAACATCATCTAACCCTTGTGTTTTCGGAAGGTGATCTCTTGGTCAAAACACTGAACTCTTGACTTTTTTCACATGCTACCTGATTGTTTGTATGTCTTCTATGTGTTCATTTTGTGTATGTGCATTCAGTAACTTTGTTCTTTCCACTTCAACATTTATGTGTACTCATTTCTTGATCATCATGTGCCAATCAGACTGGGGCAGAGACCAGCCTTCCCTGCCATTTATACGGCATAAAACCCTCAATCTCACCAGTATGGCTACCAAAATTATAGGTTCACCTGAAACAAAGTGGATTGATACAACTTCTGGAATTTACAACTCAGACAAATCTTCAAATCTGTCAGTAACGACTGATTTCTCAGAAAGCTTCCAGCATTCTGTAAGTATTTTGAGGAGTGAGAGTATTTGTGTAGAGGAAAGTATCTGCAGGAAGTCTGTGTGTTGGGGGGGTGAGGGGGGGGAGGATTTGTTTGAACAATTTCAATGCTACTTTAAAAACCCTTAGTTGAATAAGGTAATTTATGAGAATGAGAATAAAGATATATTTTTGACAATCCTAAGGTATTATTCATTAATAGAGTGATAGTTACATAGTGGTAAAATCAAAAGATCCTGTACTGTTGTTTTACAGGTATTTCTTACTAATCTCAATCATACCCATTCCTCAGATCTTTGTGGATGTGAAGTAGTAATAATGTAAAATTAGACACCGTAACTTGTCTATGCTTTCTTTAGTTTTCACAGGTAAATTACACATAATTACTATACTTATTTTAAAACCTCATGAAGCATTTTTAGTTTCTTGTGTAGGTGAATTCGAAGGGTAGACTTAGATGTGGTTAAGAGATATTTAGTTACATTCATTGATTAAAAATAACTGCAGCTCAGACATTTTTCTAAGTATCAGTTAAACTTAAAATTTCAAATAAATGCTTATATTGACTCCCTAGATATAGTTGTTGTTATCCTAAGATACTCTTTTATCTAATAAGGAGTTCCTGCTACATTGTGTAAGAAATGCTTAAATGCTGAAGAGTCCTATATGCTTATGTTGCTTAGTCTTAAATATCAGCTAAGTGAACTAATTATTTGGCACATGATGTGTTTCTTGGAAAAGTAATGACTGATTGAACTTAAAGTCATCCATACTTATAGATAGATGGTCATTAATCCTTCCACAAATATTAAAGAATTATGAAAAAAATTTTCTATTTATGTAAAAGGCTGTAAGAAATATATTAATATCCTGAAAAACTAACCTTAAGATATTTTCACCAATGGGAAATGCAGTATTTAAACCCAAAGTCCAGTTGGAGAAATAGTTGCTAACTGGCATTTTATCCTTTCCAGAATACTGAATCCAAGGAAATGAATGGAATTCCTGATGAAAGTAATACTTTTGAATCAAAAGGTAAACATCACCATTATAACTATATTTATAATATAGAAGTCATAGCATTCAACTTTTGCTATTCTAAAAATTAATATCAGTGAGTCAAAGAAAAAAATGATCCCACTGGAAGTTGAAACTAAAAGGTTAGCATGCAGATCCAGTTGCAGCCAGGTGGAAGGTGGTTCAGTTCCAGGGTTTGAATAGTTTAGGGACTGCAAACAAAGCTTTGGCAGCATGTCCAGGAGCTTTGAGTGCCTGTGTGTCTAAGCCAAATAAGAAAGACTGGTTTCCTGAGGCCATTAGCCTTCTTGCAGTGGTATGTTGGCAGAGGGAATCTTCATTAAATCTGAAACGATGAATGAAGTTTCCTTTTCCCTTTTATTGTTGTGCAAAGGACATGTTTATAGGCAGCTAGTCTTAGTAGAGAAATGGCAATAACAGTTGTGAGCAAAAGTACCCATTTGTAATGACAAAGCAGGTGTAGTATCTGGGGAGATCTTGTATTAGGGAGTCACTGCTCTCTCCCTCCTTCTTTCTGTCCATAAATAATTGTTACCTCATGCCATGTGCTATTCTGTAAGCATACAAAATAAGTAATAAAGACCTACATAGGCAGGGAGAGAGACCCAAAGAGGAAGAAACTCCTTTTATCATGAAACTAGACTCTGGTCGGGCTGGGTGTTCACAGCAGTTTGACGGCTTTGCACCTACATTTGCCGATTCATAGTGCATTAGGTCAAAGCCAAACCAAGTTTATAAATTTCCCTTTATTGATGATTTGTTTTGGTATTAAATTTCTGATAGTTAGAAGTGACTGTATTTTCATTGCTTGATACTGTATTCTTAATCAAAGAAGTTTTGTAAGCAAACCTGGCATTGTTTAAGTATATTAATTTTGAGAGACAGAGAGTGTGTGTGTGCACTCGTGTGCAAGCCAGCACGAGTGCAGGCGGGGTAGAGAGGGAGAGAGAATCTCAAGTAGGCTCTCTGCCGCTCAGACATGGGACTCCATGCTGTGAACCGTGAGATCTCAGTCAAAATCAAGAGTCAGCTGCTCAGTGGACGGAGCACCACCTGACTTATTTTTGATTTATGATGTTAAATCCAAGATGTACAGGTCCTATTCTACCAGCCATTCAGGCAGAGCAAACAGATAATAAGACCCGGAGTTCGTCATAAGTGACGGGGACTATATGCTGGCCCATCATTTGAGGGGTTTGTTAAGAGAAGTAAGCACCAACTAGTATCAAGTAATTGTTTCATTTACATTTAATGAATAAACTGAAGCATAATAATCATTTCCCATAACCTTGCAACAGATCTGTAGAAGTCAGAATGTTTCTTTCCTTCCTCTTTTTTTTTTTTTTTTTTTTTTTTTTTATGTGACTGAACTCCATTTGCTTGAAGTTAGTGGATGTTACTAGGACAAAATAGAAGAATATTTTAGTTTCCGGCATTTGTTTCTATTTTATCTCTCTCTGGGTATTAATTTATTTTCTTCCTCCCCACTATTTTATTAGTTCAGTTTTTACTTAGCACTGTGAAAACTCTTAGTCACAAACAGTTCTCCTTGGACTTCTAGACTTCTGGTTGATTAACCTAAGCAAAACATGTTAGTTTTCATTTCTCTAAAGCTGTGTGATCTAGCATGGAAAATGGTATTTGGCTTCTGTGAGACTATGATGCTATCTGCTAGAATTTATTAATGAAATAATTAGTTCTTCCACTAATCTGAATGTGGTATAGACTTCTAAAAATATGTGTCTTTGTACGTTGAAATAATCCGAATCTTTTATGGCCATCAGTTTTGTCATTTTAAAACTAATGCTACAGACATTAGTCAAATGACATTGAGTTTTCCAGTGGTGAAAGATTAAAATGAATGACATGGTATTGATTTTTTTTTTTATTTTTCAACTAGCAGCTGAACCTATTTCTTTGAAAAACTTAAAAAGGCGATCACAATTTTTTGAACAAGGTAAACTACCAAGCTAACAATTCGTGCACTTTCATGGAATTGTTGCCATTCTCTACTCTTTCCTAGTAGTCTGTGGTGCTGGGCACTAAGCCTTTTCAACTGGCTGTCCAAGTTATGACCAAGCAACATAACCCATTTCCATTCTTTTCCTAGGGTCGTCAGGCTTTTCTTACAGTTCATGGGTCTACCTCTGTGGTAATGGGTCCTTGCGTGTCTTTTGTATACCTCTGAATTTTTTTTTTTATTTTTTTGGTTTTCTAATTAAAAGATTGAGATGCTGTTAAACACACACTTCTTTCCACTGGGTGACAGTAAGAAACGAGGAACTTCACTTATGCCTTACTGCTTCCTACGAATTGCATACTATTAGATTACACCAACATACAATTGTTCAATATTTATAAAAACTCCAATTTTTGATTACGGACTATGCTCTTCATAAAGAGCAGAGTTGTTTATTGCTATTGGGATGATGGCTCTGGAGTGTTAATAGGAGCACTCCATTGACTCTGAAATAAATCAAATGTAAATTCTAGTGGCACTTCCAACAACATGCATCTTGAGAACCACTGTGTTGGTGTAGTTGAGCAGCTCTGCCTTATGTGCTATGCGTGTGGCATTTCTCCCCCCCTCACGTCTGTCTAACGCCCTGTCCCATGAATGCACTTCCAGCTGTGCTGTGCTAGCAAGGACTTAAAAGTAATCGTCAACATTTGAGATCCAATGGCACAGAGAGTAGCGTGCTGTTGGTGTCTAATGTTACTGTTTCTTACTTTTAAGATCAAAACACTTTTACATGCTTTTCTTACCGTATACTTACTGGACTCATGGAATTTTTTTTTTTTTTTTTTGATCTGCTAGTCTTCCTTTGGTGAACTAAAGTTTCTTTTTGACCATAAATAGGAATCGCTTACCAGCCGTGCATGTGCAAGGTCTATTTGTGTCAGTATCCTTCGCATTTTTGACATTTTTGTTAAATTCCTGTTTTTCTGTGGTAATTTAATTGAAACAGTGTGATACTTCTAGCTCAAACCGGCTAAAATGAAACAATTCCTTTTCTTTGGCTATTCTAATGTTCACTCACTTTTCTTCAACAGGCTATTTTAGGGAAGAATATTTTCCTAAGTCTCAAAGCAGTTTTCTTAAAAAAAAAAAAAAAAGTGTGAGTGAATAAATTTACTGGACAGATAAGGATTCAGGAAAATTAAACAAATACTATATGATAGTACATTTCATGAAATGTGCTTACTTGTTTATAATCCTTGTCCTACATACAGACACATATTTATGTAAGCCCCTTAAGAATAATAAGAATGATATTAGGCCCATAGGTTTACACATGAAGTTTGAATATCTGTGCTTCAAGTAATAGGAGAGGAAAGGGATAGGTTTCTTGAACATGTGTTTTGGGGTCTTAAGGAAAGTAGCTTATTAGCAAGGAGACCTGGAAAATGTGATGGGAGCGGTCACATCATAATTGAATAGTGACAAGTAAAAATTTGGATTTCTAGATGTTGTAACACTTGAAATTCTTATTCCCCCCTATTAGGCTGAGCTATGACATGCTACGAGTCTGTTCATAAAAGAACCCTGAAACCTCTTTAGAACACACCATCTATCCAACTCTAGAAGCAGGAGCTAGGGTTCACCTTTGGCATCCACAGTTTCTCTCTCTCTCGCTCTTTTTAAATGACTTTGACTTTGGAAGGTGAATAACAAGCAGATGAAATTAGAGAGAAAAACTGAGATACTGCTGTGGTTTTAAAAGAGCCATTGACGTCCCTTAGTATACTGGCATAGAAACAGCTAATAAGACTTTCTGAAAAGAATTATTTCACAGAAGTGAAAAAACTTACTTTTTTCTTCCTTTCCCACATGCTGCAATACAGGAAGCTCCGATTCTGTGGTTCCTGATGTAAGTAGCGTTCATTTGTTTTTCGAATAAATGAAGTGACCTTGGTGGGACTGAATTAGGACCTAGTAGCATCGCTTATTTTCAGTTGCATAAGAATTTATCAAGGAGCAATCTTTCCAAATTGGAAAGACCTGTTTTGAAATAAAAAGCCAAGCCTCCTGTGGTACTGCTTAGACAAAGGGTGGTATGAATAATTCATGTTAGCGAGCGTGCTTCAGTAGACGACTCAGTGATCTCATGTGTTCTTTGTTTGCACATCTTCTCTTCTGACTGGTTAGCTTCCAGTTCCGACCCTCAGTGCCCCGAGTCGCTGGGCATGGGATCAAGAGGAGGAGCGGAAGCGGCAGGAGCGGTGGCAAAAGGAACAAGACCGCCTGCTGCAGGTAGAGCAGAACAATACGGGCCCCCAGAAACGGTCCGTGTCAACCAGCGTCACGATGCAAATTAAAAAAAAAAAAAAAAAAATTAAATGCTAATAACCTCATAATTAACAAGTCTTTGGTTAGGCAGCACATCTTGTGTTAGCTACATTTCAAGCTCTCTCAGTCTTCCTTTTAAAATAATTATTCACCCTGTGTATTTTTTAGAATAAGGCACTGCAGTTTTGTGGATTTCTTACACGTGGGAGGTATATGAGTTGTAAGGACTTACACCCTTTATGCTGTGTGTCCATTCTGCTGCAGAGAAGTCTAGTCCCCCTTGCTAGCTAGAGGCTGTAATCCATTACAGCTGTGGCAAAGGGTGGCTGTAGACTCAGTTTTGAGTATCTACTCTTCCCTGAGACTGCATTTTAATTTGATATAAGCTATTTGTTTAAGTTTACTTGTTTATTTAGAGAGAGAGAGAGAATCCCAAGCAGAATCCATGCTGTCAACACAGAGCCCGATATGGGGCTCAGTCCCACAAACTGTGAGGTGATGACCTGAGCCAAAATCAGGAAGACGCTTACGCAACTGAGCCACCCAGACACCCCAATATAAGCTATTTTGTACTTTAGGGATGAAAGTCCTATTGGTTAAAATAATATGACTGCCTTTAAAGATTGAGATGAAGAGTAGAGCTAGAAAATACTAGTGAAAAAGATTCTGTTTAACATCATTAACCTGTTAATTAACTAATTAACTAATATGCTGTCTCTTCTTATAGGAAAAATATCAACGTGAGCAGGAGAAACTCAGGGAAGAGTGGCAAAGGGCTAAGCAGGAAGCTGAGAGAGAGAATTACAAGTACTTGAATGAGGTAGTGTTGAACCATGCTGTATTCTCTGTCTTGGTGAAGTTAGCTGAAAAATGGAAGATACTGTATTTCACCTGGCTTTTGCCACATAATCACTTCCATAAGCTCTTTGAAAAATACAGTGAGCTTTCATTTGTGAGAATTTTGCTTTGATGTTTCAACGTGTCTCCTAGTTTCTCTAGTGTATCATTAAATAATTGTGTTAATCGACTCTAACTGCATCTTTCTCTTCTCACGTCTGTCTCTGTCACCCACATATGGCTTTGTTAGCAAGAAACCTTTTCACATCATTCCGAGTGGAACTCCAGGCCAACTACAATCAGTCTCCAAAACTGAATATAGATCTCTCTTTATGAAAACTGAATTTAGATCTCTCTTTATGAAGTCATAGAAATGCACAGATCTGGATGGGTGTCTTTTTCTCCCTGGTCACCTAGGAACTGATGGTCCTGAACTCAAACAGCATTCCTCTGACCACCCGGGAGCCTGCCGTTGCCAGCTGGGAGGCCGCCTGGGGTGAGGGGTCCAAGTCCTCTGACCGGGAAGGAACCCGAGCCGGAGAAGACGAGGGGAGACAGCAGCAAAAGCAGGGTGCGGACGAAGAGCAAAGACAGAAGCTGCAGGAGCAACTCGCTCTTGAGAAAGAGACAAAACCAGAGGAGCAACAGAATCGGGAAGAGCAGGAACAGAAGCAGCATCCGGTGGAGGCCCAGGAGCACAAGCACCAGGCAGAGAGAGAGAGGGAAACTTCAGTCAGAATATACCAGTATAGAAGGTTCGTCCCACAGCCGAAGGGCGCTGTCGTACTTCACACTGGCTTGGCTTAGCTGTATCCGTTCCCCACTCCCGAGGCAGGCAGGGTCCATCCCTACCATCCATTCTCTACACAGGCAGCCCAGGGGAAACCCTTTAAATTGTATACCTGATCCTGTCACCTTACTTCCCTGTTTACATCTATTCACATGGCTTCCTCTTGTGTTAGAACACCACCCGAGTCCTCGTAATAGCCTAGAAGGCCCGCGTGAGCTGGGTCTTGGCTCTGTGGTCCGCGCAGCTTCCTCCCACTCTTCCCCTCATCCTTTCTATTCCAGACATACTGGCCTCCTTTTCCTTCCTTGAGACTCTCCAATACATCCTGACCCTGGACTTCTGCATGTGTTAGTCCCTGTGCTCGGAGAAGCCTTCCCTCACGTATCTGTTTGTCTTACTCATTTTCTTTAAGTCTCTGCTCAAATGTCACCTCCTCAGACTTTCCGGAAAACCTCATCTAAAATACGTGTCTTTTCCCTACCCCTTCTCCCCGCATACCATGCTTTATGTTATGTGTTTGTTTGTCTGTGGCCTTCCTGCCCACTGAAACATAATACTTACACTTAATACTTTTTTGTTTTGTTTGCTCCTCTCACCCAGCCCTAGAACCATAGTGAGTATACATTTGTGGGATGAATGAATTGCAAAATATGGTATCAGTAGGTGTGCATTCTGCAGTGATTGATTGAAATACTACTTCTTATTCAGTTCTTCATCTAGAGACCATCTCATAAAGAGGCTAGAATAACATTGTTTTGGTATCAATTCCTCAATCTCCGGAAAGGCATGAAAGTCTGATTATTTTTACCATAAACCCTTCTATCCTTTTAGGCCGGTTGATTCCTATGATCTACCAAAGAGAGAGGAAAAATCCCCAGGGTTGCTTCCTAGTGATCGGTATGTGGAACATCTCATCGTATTATGGTTGGAATAATGGGTTAGATGAATATTTGAGGGCTTGCCTAGATGTTTTATGGAATGACTTTAGCTGCGGATCTTCTGTGGTATACAAAGAGCTTGCAACCAGCTACCCCTAAACTTAGTGATTTAACACGATTTTGTGGGTATTTTGGACTGATTCTAATTGGCAGTTCTTCTCATAGATTGGGCTCCTCATACATGTGCTGCTGATTTACTAGGCAGCTCTGCTTCGGGGAGCTGGCTGACTGTCCGCTGGGGCGGTGAGAACAACCAGATCATGTGTCTCTCAAGACCCAGCAAGCCAGTGCAGGCTTGCATTACATGGTGGCCGGGCAGAGAGGAGAAGAGCAAAGAAGCGCACCGGGCACCTTGCAAGTCTAGCTTCTGAAGTGGCCCACCGATGCTTCGGCCACATCCCATTACCTAGAGTCACAGGCCGGCCCAAGTTCACAGGACAGAGAAAAACTCTACCTCTTTACTTGTAGCCACAGTGCCAGGGGAAGGAACACCGGGTAGAGTTGTGTTCACCTTTTGCAGTCTACCTTAATTTTTATTTTGAAGAGGTTATAAGCAACAGCCTAAGCTTACTCAAAATGAAGTCACATGTGGACATCTGAAATGAGAATTGTGGCCCTCTCTTAGTTTGATGAGAGCTACTGGTCAATTCCAGTACATCTTATATATGTCTTAAAATTTCCTGAAACATTCAATTTAATGTTGGAAAGTAATTTTTAAAACGCTTTGCAGTTTTGAAACCACTAAGGACTTCTGAATAGACTCTGTCCATAAATATCCTGTGTCTGACCATTAATTTGTGTTTTCAGAGCTGATATTTCTTCTTTAGGAGGTTTGCCTTAGAGATATGGAAAAAGTCATCTCTCCTGGAAGTCAGGATGACCGGGTAGGACTGCCAAGTAGATAGGGAACGTTAATATACAGGTAGTAATAGGCCAACATGAAGGTAGAAAGAGTTTTAGTGATGGATGGCCTTATTTATAATGAAGGCTTCTGGGTAACTATGGATCATTAAAATGTGTATCTTTTTTTTCAAGATGTGCATTTACTTATACATTTAAATCATCTTTATTTATGTAGCTTATTACCTTGAGAAAATAATTAGATTGCAGAGGCAAACTTAGTAATTCCTGGAAAAGATACTGCTAGGCATTTGTGATATAGCACGGGCTTAGAGGCATTAAGGCGTGTGGCGGGACACCTTGTAATAAAAGTATTTTCTTTGTTAATACAAATGAAACCATTCATGAAATTTGCTAACAGTTATGATACGTTATTGCGTATACATTATTGTGTATACGTTATTGTGTATACAGTATTGTGTATACATTATTATATGTTGTATACATGCACATATATGTCCTCTGCATACATATGTATATGTATGATAATGTATATTAGCCATTATTACCACTATTATTTGAAGTGATTATGCTTAGTTGAAGAGTGAGAATGAGACCAGCATGGGTTGGTATGGAAGCCTAAATGTTGCCATTACAAAGTCAGGTAACTTCAGAGGTTCCTTTGCCAGCACGTGTGAGTACCTCTTTGTGCAGCTAAGATAGCACTTGGCCAGTGGCTGTTTCGGAGTAAGTACCCTAGTATCCAAAAAGTCATTTTCTTGACCCTTGGGCAGCATGAAGGAAGTGGGACAGTGTGATGTTCGGTGATCTGATATCTGGTATAGCCTGTGAGACCAAGATCTGGAAGAGAATCAAAGTACACAGATTGGCCAAAAATCATAGGCGAATGATCATCGTACAAACAGGAGAGGATCTTCACGTTTATATCTGCTTCTAGCATCAAGCTCTTTTCTCATTTACAGACATCGCTGTTTTCTGCTACCTTGTACAACATGAAACATTCCTTAGTGTGAAAATAAATGTTGCTCTCAACAGACATAGGAAATAAATCAACTGATTTAAAACCCAATCTTTTTGATACTCTTACATCGTAAATGTAAAAAAGATGTTCTTAATGAGGTGTTTATAACATGTTGTATTTTGTGTTGTAGGAATAAATCCAGATCTACTACTGAACTGAATGATTACCCTACAAATAAAAATGGTAAACGTGTGAACTTTTCCCCCAAATTCCTCAGCACAGTGGCTTGTTTATGCTATCATATGCTATGATCAGTATTTTAAAGTCAATCTATTTCAGATTCATTAAGATTACATAAGTAAAATACCAAATATTTTTAGCATTTGTGTATAAAAACAAAACTATCTTGTGATTATTCTGGCTTTACTTTATAATGGAGAGAGTTATGAGAGATTAAAATGGTTTTACATAGCTAATGAAACGTGGGCTGATCATGTGTTGCTGATAGTTTTGTGTAGATTTAATCTTGCAGCCAAGAACATGGGACAGAAACGTTTTCTGCAGAATACCAGGGGACTTACAAATTGTTTATAAATTTGAAATTGTACATTTAAGTGCCAAGATGTCCCAAAGTCCAAAATGATAATTATTTCACTAACTTGGGCAAAAAATGAGCTGGAACCTGATATTGTTAGTATCAAATGTGCTTTTGGGAATGAATGTGGTGTGCCTGGGTGGCTCAGTCAGTTGAGCATCTGACTTTGGCTCAGGTCATGATCTCATGGTTTGTGGGTTCGAGCCCTAAGCAGGGCACTGTGCTGACAGCTCAAAGTCTGGAGGCTGCTTCAGATTCTGCCTCCCTCTCTCTCTCTGCCCCTCCCCTCTTCATGCTCTTGCGCATGCTCTCTCTCAAAAAGAAATAAACATTAAAAAATTAATAAAAAGGAAGGTTTGCATGTAGCTGAAATTATATAACTGAGGGGGAAAAAAACCCAAGCATGAAACATATTTTAAAGCAGGCTTTGTATATCAGGCTTTGGATAGGCAGGGTGCTGGGCAGTTATATGAAAGAATGAAGGTCCAAATGAGGATTGAGGTGAATTTGATGCATGCCCACTGATGGATAGCCACTTCCTGGCTCCAGCCTGCTATGGCATTGTGGGAGGGTGCAAGCCTGTGAGGGCCAACTGTTTCTGTTGTAAAAGGGAAGTTAACATGAAAATCTGCATTTTTTTAATGTTTTCAGTGCTGACAAGGATAAACAAAGTTTAAAACCCTCTGTGAGCCAAACAACACATCTATAGGCCTAAGTGGCCTAGTATGTAACCTCTGGTTAAATCTTGTAGAATTCAGTTTCTGTTAGGTTCTATGATCACCTCCTTCTCCTTAACACATGGGACCTTCCATTATCTGGTCCTAATTTACATTTCCAGCTGTTTTGCTGTTTTTCCTGTTAGGAACCCTTATCTAACACCAAAATTTTCTGTTTCCCAGTTCCCAGTTTATCACATGCTTTCTGATCTCCTTCCTCTGTTCTTCCCTGTTTGGATCTCTGAGTTTCTTTTCCGCCTGAATTAAAATCAAACTTTAAGTATTTCAGTCCTCACTGTTGCTTTCTTCCCTTTGCTAACTGTAAGCTCCTGAATAGCAGGCAGTGGAACTAATGAAATGAAATATTTTATTGAAAAACTCAGTTATGCCAATAAGGCACTTCTGAAATAGAAAATGTTTAATTTAAAATCTGACCAAACTGATAAGCTGTATGCATACATAAATGTAAATGTAGGTATGAGAAAATGTATGAGAAAAGTGGGGCCTTGTTCACTGCTTACTGAAAGATGAACTAATGCAGAGATGCACCATGAATTTTGAAAAATTGACAACAGCGGTAAATGTGGAAAGTGAAAGGAAACAAATCCTGAGATGAAATTTCCTAAGCCAAATTAAAAGGAGGAGAATACTTCAAAGTTAAGGATGTTTTGTCCAAATCAGAAATTAATCAGCATATCCAATGAGACAGAACCTTCAGGATAAAACCTCACTTAATTGTCATTCATATAGTCAACATCCAAATTACAGCTTTGGCAGTTTCTTAGAGGACAAACAAATCTGATAACATTCCTTGGTTAGTATTTGGGTTACTTGAATACTTTTCAATTTCACAAAAGCTATTTCAGTGATTGAATGTGCTCTCGTTCCTGCAATTTGATCATGACTTATTCTCGAACTTCCACCATGAAGGCTTGAGTCATGTCAGCTGAAGATGCAGGCATATATGTCTTCCTCTCCCCAGGGAGAGTCCCTCTGGGTGTGGGACTGGACTCGGCAGGAATAGCGGACTTCCTTCTGGGTCCTCATGCAGCAGTCTTCTTGAGAACTGATGGTAGCATGTGTGCACAATGTCCTATTTTTTGCTACATTGTATTTGGAGATGTATCCCCTATTCACCCTCTTTTTTTTTTTTTTTTTTTTTATANAATATTTGGACCGAATTGGGAGCACTAGCTCATCACAGAGGAGCTCCAAGAAGGATCCGGTCCCGTCAGAAGCAGAGTTGGAGAGACAACAAATCCTTCAAGAAATGAGGAAGAGAACGTCCCTTCTCAATGACAACAGCTGGATCCGACAGCGTAGTTCCAGTGTCAACAAAGAGCCCATTTGTCTGCCTGGGATCATGAGAAGGTGCGAGACTTTTTTAGGAGTTATTTCCTCTTCTGTACTGTGAGGCAAATATTTAATTTCTGGACAGGCGGGTTACTTTGGACAGGAAAGATGTCGTAGTATTTTTTTCTTATCTAAGATTTAGTGGGAATCAACATTTTTTTTTATCTTTTAAATTCACAGTGAATACGACTGGGCACATGTTCAAGCGCTTATTTGAGGTCCAGACATATGCCAGTTACTTTGTCCACATCGTCTGACTTCCTCGGGGGAAAATGTTTTGAGGCAGGGATGGTAATTCTCTTTTTCCATATAAAGAGCCTGTGGCTCAAGCCGGAACACACTTGGACAAAACCACATGGCTAATGGGTTGCAAAGGTGGATGTGGAATTCTGAAGTACAGTTCAGGCACTTAAATAATTTATGCTGCTCTTTGCCCTTCCTTGGCTGCTGAACTGAAAGAGAAAATTAAGTCAGCTTGTATATAATGAGATAATGGTTCAACTGGAATCATGATAATAGTATTTACACAGTGTGAAACCCAATTTCTTAACTTTAAGGAAAATATATAGATATAAATTAACTGAAAATGAGAAGATGAACATTTTGAAAGATGTCTTTTTGGTAAATAAATATAGAAGCTGCTTTTATTAAGTATTTTCACAGGTGACAAGCTGAGGACAATTTGGAACACATTACAAAGGACTAATTATCTCAATATACAAGTAACTTTCATAAATCAGTAAATAAACCGTGACAACTTTATAGCAACATAGGCAGGTGGTATGAACAGATTATTTCACAGAAAAAGCAAAAGTCAGTAAACATACAAAAGGTTAGCTCTACTCCTAGGACAACAGTGGTATATCTCCTTATATTGTAGAGGGTTAAATACTGACTAACTCAATCTAGTCTTAACAGTGGTATAAGGAAACAGGAATTCTTGTTCCTAGTTGGAAAGTTAACCAGTGCTTATTAAGCAAAAGTTTTTATGTATGTAACCATGTGAGCTACCTAATTTCTGGCACTTTATCTTCTCAATGTATTTGGATAAATATGCAAAAGAGAGACCAAAGGGTATACACTTAAGTATTATTAGCAATAGCAAAAAAAAAAAAAAAAAAAAAAAACCAAAAATATNAAAAAAAAAAAAAAAAAAAAGAATCAGAATATCTATTAATAAGAGTGTGCTTAGTTCTTGCTAAATAAATACTGACACATTGATAAACTCACTCAGTGTTGAAGTGCTCTATGATATAGCAATGTCCCTTTCATTCTTTTAGAGTTGGGTAATATTCTACCTTATCACAATTCTTATCACAACTGACCAGGCAGCACTTTGAATGATGTTGGTTGGGGCACTTGGACAACCCTTTTGAGCTGGCGTTGGCAATTTTTGGGGGGGGAGGCAGGTGAAGGACCAGATAGTAAATCATTTTGACTTCGTAGGCCACATTAGTGTCTGTCACATATTCTTTGTTGTTTTTTTATGACTGTTTGAAAATAAAAAATACCCTTAGCTCATGATTTGTGCATATCCTGACAGTAGGCTCTAATTTGCTGACCCCTGATGCAGTTGCTGTACCAAGAGCTCATCGGGAGCTATCGGTTAAGAGCCTCTGCTCCCCCATGGGCCTCGCCCATAGCTGCTTGGGCTGCCTCATGACATGGCATCCGGATTCAAAGAGGAAACCTTTCAGGAGGATAAGCCCCCATGTGCAAGTGTGTCACGTGGCCAAGCAGAAACTCAGTGGGAGGGGACCACACAATGGCATGGATCCTGGGAGGATGTCTCAGTGGGCGCCTCTCAAGTACTGTCTATCACATGAACCGACGTGAAGATAATTCTAATATAATACATATTACATGGAATAAAGTAAGTTATGAAGAGTTATTATAGAATAATCCCAGTTGGTTAGGAATGCCAAACACATAAACACATTACATACGTATTTAGACATGGCCATACTTATGTAAATTTGTATCTGTATGTAACTCTGTATGTAAACAGAAAAGTCTAGAAGTCAACAGTGGTTACCTCTGAGAATTAAGACAGGTAAATGGTGGTAAGTGAGGGTGGTGGTGGTGGGGAGACTGTATTCATTCCTCAGATACCCTTCTATACTACTTGGGTCCTTTTCATCACAATGATGTAGGACTTCTCTAATTGTAAAAGAAAAATACATATTTTAAACTTGGGATAAGAGATAAAGTTCTAAATGTAATACCAAAATTGACCTGTTAGAAATCAGCCATTTCTAATTTGGAGTAGACTTTTGTAGATCAGAATTAATGTAAACACTTGACTTTGTTTAAAAGAGATTTTCCAGAAGTTGTATTTAAATCAGCTTGTGAGCTAAATTCTATATTAAATGCATCCTCACTTTAAAGGAGTGGCTGGTGAATGCTTCCATAAGACAGACGTTGAACAGTTGATTAAATTCAGGGTTTGGAGTGGTGAGTGAATGAGGGCTGCATGGTAGGAATGGTCCAGATTTCTACTGGATCAGAAAAACACTGTTGAAAGCCAGTTCCACTACCAACTAGCTCTTTTTCCTATGAACAAGTTAGCTCTGTGAGATATAAAAAAAAAAAAAGTCGCATATAGTGTGTGAAAAATAAGTGACTGTGTTTAGTCTAATACCCGATAGATATAAGTGTCTAAAATGGTATGTTTTGATTCAGTTTTAAAATTTAAGATTCATATGTCTAATCAGCTAAATATTTAAAGGAGGAATGTAGCAGTTTATTAAAAAATTAGTATTTTCCACGTTGGTGTTTTTTATTTTATCTAAGCACCAAGTAAATAAAAATAAATGAAGATTAATGGAATATGAAACATCATGATTCTATGAAAAGGAACTTCGGCTATTAATGGTAACTTTATATGTAACTGGACTTGCTAGACTAATAATACATACTTAGAAAATACATAAGGTGGATATTTTAGTGACTGTAATGATAGATTCTAGTTGAATGTATTATATAATCTTAATTAACCCTTTGTGTGTTTCAGAGGTGAATCTCTAGATAACCTGGACTCCCCAAGATCCAATTCTTGGAAACCATCCCCTTGGCTCAATCAGTCGTCAGGAGTCCATGCTTCCTTCTCCGTTCAAGACTTCAGTCGCCCACCACCTCAGCTGGTGTCTACGTCAAACCGTGCCTACATGCGGAATCCATCCTCTAGCATCCCCCCTCCTTCAGTTAGTTCTTTGAAGACCACCACCACACCTTCTCCCACACCTCGCAGCCATTCTCCTTCAGCACCGCAGCCGGGCTCCCAGCTGCGTAACAGGTGAGAACCTTAGTCCTGGGGTATTGTTTCATTAAAAATTCCCCAACGTCTCGTCCAAGTTTTCTGATGAAAACCAAAACCAAACCTTTTAGAATCTGTCAAATTCAGTGTTCCTTTACCAAAATCAATTAAGGTTTTCTTAATAGCTTTCCATGCTGCCCTAGGAGCATTTATGGGTTTCCTGTAAAGAAAAATGGGTTTCCTGAAAGCCACCAGAGACCTTTAAAACACATGCTTCATTGCCACTGTCTCGGTTGCTTTTGCTTGGGGTCCATACACATGTACTTGTGTAGTTCTTAAGGTGGAAGCATAAAAATATACAGGAACTTGTGAATGCACTTGAAATTTATGAGTAAGAGCAGTTTCGTAAAATGTTTGACTTTTATGGAGACTATAATGAAAACTCTTTTTTTTATAGGAACTGAGTGTAAAAGGAAAGCATTATAACCCAGCTCCATGGTCTATGCAACTTTTAACAAGCTGGATTAAAAAAAATGTTAAGTAGTTAGATACTGCTTTTTTTGTTTTTGGTTTTCAAATCATTGCTAGTGTTTTATGTAGTTGGCCAACTACATCAACCGAGTTCTGTAGGTTATATGCTGCAGGAACTGGCTAAGAGTTATAACCATAGGTCTTGACTCAACTTGTCTTCTGATGTGGAATAAAACTCAAACATCAGCACATGTTGAGTTTTGAGGCTTATTATCCTCTGCACAGGCCCCAATGCTTCAGGAAGCCATGTGTATTCTCTGAAGGTAGTTTTAGGCATATAGTACTTTCCATTGCAGATGAAATACTGAAAAGTAAAAACAGTGATTCATATTGGGATATTTTTTAGCTATCAAATGAGGGATTTTGTTAAGACATATCCATCTAAAATAATGTTACTTGTTCCAGGAGCTCTAACGTGTGTATTACGGAGTTTTGAATTAAGAAGGGGTACGGATTTGTGGTAAATGGGGGGGGGGGGAGAGTTGAAGGCTGTGGAGTGGGAGGAAGGCAGAGGAGAGAGTGTGCGCTTACTTATCTGAGAGCTCTGCCCTATGAGAGCAGATAGGAGATGGGCTGTTGACTTTTCTGCCCCGGAAATGTCTCTGTCTGGGAGGCGGCACTCAGCAGTGAGGCACTTTCAGTGTCACTACTATGCTAGTACTATGGGATGCGATGGTAAGAAGTGCCCTTTACCTTCCCACCTGGGGCAGGAGAGACATGCATCCAGGGGAAAGTGGAACCCCTCCTTACCTATGTAAATGGTAGATGTCAGCCAGCTGTCTTCGCAGTCTCCCAGAGGTGTCCTGGAAGCCAGAGGCACAGTCAGGAAAGCACTGGGACTTCTGTGCAAGGAGAATAGCAAGAGAGTGAGAAAGAGGCTGGGAAAACAAGGTTGAGATGGTAGAAGAGATGTGATCTAAGGAGAGTAATGTCAGAAAGTATGGAATGGACTAATTACACTGAAATTGTTCATTTGTATGAATAAGTTTTGAGGGTTTCAGAACCACCATGGAGACCCCTCAAGGTACAACGTAGCATACTTTGATTGTCTGGTGACTGTTCTCCTCCCACAGATACATACGTTCTTAAGAAATTATTAATGTTAATGCCAGAGTGTGATTTGAAGTAACCTTGATCTGAGCAGATGAAAGCCTCCCTTCCATTCTTGTTCCGTGTCTAGGTCAGTCAGTGGGAAGCGCGTGTGCTCCTACTGTAATAACATTCTGGGCAAAGGAGCCGCCATGATCATCGAGTCCCTGGGTCTTTGTTATCATTTGCATTGTTTTAAGGTGAGACGGAGACAGACAGCCTGCAGGCCCGCAAAGCTTTGCTTGGAGAGCGCATGGCTTCTTTGCGCGCTGGGTGTGGATGTGTCACTAACAAAACTCCGTGCTACCTGCGTCAGTCTGTGCTGCACTTTGAATCGCAAATCGCCTGTTCTCAAATCTTGAAGTAGTCTCAAAAATTAAGTCCAGAAACACTATGCACTACTGGCCTCCAATCTGTTAAGATTCTAGAAGTAAAATTTACAGCTCATAAATGCTTCCTTAAACATGCTGCCATAGGCATACTTGAAATAAAATTTACCAGTGTTATTAAGAGCATGGGGACGTGCAATTCTAAGTGTCTGAAAGCTTAGCTTTACTAGGGAGAAGTATGTGAAGAAGAACATTGTAAATATTTTTATAGCTACAATGCCTGCTTACACCTGGTGGGGTTTTGCACATAAGAACTAAGCCTGTAATTACTTTTTTTTTTTTTTTTTTTTGCAACACCTATCTTTAGAGACACATCTATGTGATTCTAGAACTTGCTTTGGGCCAAAAAGAGACTCTGGTTCTTATTCGTAGAGTCCCACAGACCACAGCTTGTTTAAGCCTGTGTATTGCTGGCTTGAGCGGTTCCTGAGCAGAACAGAATGAGTCAAAGTAATTAGTGTTTGAACACGTGGAACCAATATACGCAGCCTTGAAGTGGAAGCACCATGTGCAAATGCTTGCCAGCCTGGTGCAGTGGGGAGTTGCCTCCCCACCCCAGAGGAAAGTGCCAGAACCCACTCCTCATACACTTCACTGGTTCATGCATTGCCTTATCCACTCACATTCCCCTGCAAGAAATGAAGACTAAATTATTCCAAGCCAATCGGCAAATCACTTTTACTCTTTTGGTGTATTTAGGATGAATGATCACTTTGGCTCTTAAAATTGGACTTAAGAATTCTTTAATATCTTGTCTGGCCGACTTGATTTTAATCTACTAATTGTCTTTTGGGCTTTTTTATTCCCCCTCTGCTGAAATGTATCTAAGAGCTTAGAAGCTGCCTTCTGCTCAGTCTTTTCTTATTTTTACCTAATAGTGGCCCTAAGACTTCCCGAGCTGACTGACTGTGGTGGTTCTTTCTCGTTCCTCAGTGTGTGGCCTGTGAGCGTGACCTCAGAGGCTCTTCCTCAGGAGCCGAAGTCCGAATCAGAAGCCACCAACTGTACTGCAATGACTGCTATCTCAGATTCAAATGTAAGAGAGCAAATCAGAGAGAAAATCTCTTGTCTTCTAAGGAGACCACGGGTTCCCGTGCATTTCCCTGAACCTGCACCCACATCTCCCTCAAACTCCCTGCCTTAGATGTCAGGCTTTAGGGATCTTAGTGTGTCTCCTTCAAAGAGGGTGCGGTGAGTGGGCCAGTGCTCCAATCCCAGCCACACTCTGGTGGGGCCGGGGAGGGGGGCAGCGAGGAATTGGAAAGGGTAGCATGCCTGAGTCAGGATGGCGTCCTGTGCTGTCTGCTCCATGTGTGGAGAAACTTCTAATAAGTTGAAGATATCAACAAACCAGAACAGATAGTTATAATGATTCTTCCGGGTAGACTGAAAGCTATTTTTTTGGCAAAGAGGTGGTCCCTCATCATTAGCTAACAGTGGGCTTTGGTTATGTGACTCAGCCCATAACTCAGAACATGACCAACTTTCAAAACTGTGGTTTTAAAAAGGTGATAAAGGATAGTCAGTTTATGCTTTGTTGCTATACAGTCATATATCCATAAATACAATATTTTTTAAAAGTAGAACATTTATTCTGATTATATAGTATTTCAGTGTCATTTTTGGAAAAACTTGAGTTTTTCAAAAACTTCACATGCTGGTTTGTGTCTAATCATGTTTTTGTGTGTTATAAAACATAAGATAGCACAAATAGATTGCATATTGTGTATAGACACATAAAGACAACCATCACTGCTGTTTATATTTTGAACCTTGATGCTGGTAACATGTGTTTCTTCCTTATTGTGAAAGGGTGTTACAAGTGGTATCAGCAAAACCATTTGCTTTTGAACTCTGAGGTATTTATATGGCCCTTTATGTGAAGAGTGCTTTGAAAACGGTTTCAGCTCAGTCAACTCTCTTTTATCTGTCAGTGGGTTGTGAGCCTTCTCTCCCCAACATTCAGTCGTTCTCTGGATGCGACCCCTGAGGGTGGAGAGTGGCAAGGCTGGGCATGTAATGGCGGGAGTGTGTGTATGTGTGTGCGCTTTTCTCTCTTTCATCAAATTCCCAAGCCAAATATATTAGATCTTTGGAATCTTCAGGGGAAAATTGCCCATGCCTTTTCTCTCCTCCAGTACAAATAATAGAGAGTTGAGTGTAACTTATTTCTATAAGCTTAGCAGTTTATTTTTATAAATAAAGAATTCTAGAACCGAGGCTGTGATTTGCCTAGCTTTACCGTGAGTGAGTGACGAGGTCACTCTTTCTACCTCACGGGGCCATTCTCTGAGTGATTACCGCTACGTACCCCAGGCAGCGATATGCAAGTATTTCTCAGTCCTAAGTACTTTTCCTTTTTTCTCCTTGCCTGATCAGCTGGACGGCCAACCGCCATGTGACGTAAGCCTCCCTGCGAAAGCACTGCTGCAGATAGAAGAAGAGGCGATTGCTGCCGATGTAGATCTATAAATACATGTTGGATGTCTTTTGTGCTCTTTTTTAAAAAGGATAACACTTTTTTTTTTTTTTGCCTCTCTAGATTACATCAGAGCATTATAATCTTGGCAGAACTTGTATTTTTGTTGTTGTTTATTTATAAGAAGGTAATTCTGTATGGGGGGAAGAGTACAGTATTTACTTTTTGAACTCAGCATCTTAAAAGCACAAGGGAAAAATAAGAACTTCAAAATCTTTTTGACATTGACAATGATCTAGTTTGACTTTCTAGTGGTGTGTTGAAGAGGGTTATTTTATTGTTTTTTTTTAAAGGTTCTGAAACATTATTTGAAATAGTTAATATAAACATATGATTGCATTTGCTGTTTATTGTAATGTATACTAAATTAATGCAGAACCATATAGAAAATGTCAGTAAAATCTGCCCAAAAATTTGCTTTCTGTATCCTTCTTTTCATCTGTGTAATATTGTGCTTAAAAAAAAAAACCTCTTAGCATACGTGAACTTCTATTTGCTTGATACAGAGATCTCTATTTTCTTCCCTGAATTGTCTCTAAGCAGTTCCCAGTAGAAAGCTGCTGTTTTTCATTAATACAAAATCATCAGGGTTTGTATCCCAAGTTTTCTCCAGGAACTAACAAGCCTTTTTGTTCACTGCATTTGTAAATAAACTTGCTGATGCATTAAGGAATGGTTCTCCTTTTTCTTCTCTGTGTGTGTGTGCCTGCCTCCCAAACTTTTTAATCCTGTTTCAGTATGTGGCTCTTCTTGATATTTTTTATTTAGTGTCTTTACTGAGAATTAAACTGACATATAATCAACTTCACATATTTGCACTGTACAATATGACAAGTTAGATATATGTGAATACCTATGAAATTATCACCATACTCTTGATACTGTTTTAAGTGGAAAACTCTAACTAGGAACGTTCTTTTCGATGGAAGCTTATTTCTGAATGCAGTACACCTCTATGGGAAGAGGTGAAATGGATAGTACATTGTTGGGTCATTTGGTCAAAATCTTCATTCTTCTGGTTCCCCAGTAATAAAAGAAAATAGCAGTTTAGAAAATCTATCATATGTTTTCACTCATATGGAATTTGAGAAACTTAACAGAAGACCATGGGAGAAGGGAAGGAAAAAAACCAGTTACAAACAGAGAGGGAAGCAAACCATTAGAAACTCTTAAATACAGAGAACAAACTGAGGGTTGATGGGGGTCGAGGAGCGGTGGGGGGAGTGGACACTGGGTGTTGTACGTAAGTGATGAGTCACGGGAATCTACTCCTGGAGCCAAGAGCACACTGTATAGTATGTTAGCTAACTTGACAATAAATTACATATATAAAAAATCTATAGAGAAAAAAAAAACAACAGCATGTACTTTGTTTTAGAAATCTGGAATGGTAATGTAAGAGCATAAAACTTTAGCATGTTTTGAGCAAAACTATCAACTTGCACGAATCCTTTGTAACAGCGAAAGTAGAGTAAATAATTCTAGAGTATGAGAACTGTATTAGAGAAATAAGCTCTAATATGGGAGAAAATTAAAAATTTAGTTTGCTCTTATTTTTTAATACTTGTTTATTAGATAGTCTAAAATAAAGAATGTGCTTACTGGGGTACCTGGTTGGCTCAGTTGGTAGAGCATGACTCTTGATCTCAGAGTTGTTAGTTCAAGCCCCACATTGGGCATAGAGACTACTTAAAAATAAAATCTTTTAAAAATGTGCTTATTGATGAAAATTTATCAAGTGCCTCAAAGCATAAATTTTTCAATTTCCTAATTCCAGTGACAAGAGCTGTGTTTGAACTCATTCTGTATACATTTACCCTACATTCTTGGTTAACACTGGATTGTGAATTTTTCTGTGTTCTTAAAATCATTTCTATTTATCTTTATTAATGGTTAATATTTAGTTGATAATTCTAATGGGTATATTTCAATTGTTTCTAATAAACATTTTAATATATGTAATGATTACATATATACATATAAATGTATTTCTAACTTAAATCCTGTAATGGACTCTTTGATCATTTTATTTCTTTCTTCTTTTTTAAAACTTACTTTGAGAGAAAGAGCCCAGGCAGGGAGGGGCAGAGAGAGGGAGAGAGAATCCCAAGCAGGTTCTGTGTTACCAGTGCAGAGCCCAATGTGGGGCTCTATCTCACAAACTGTGAGATCACGACCTGAGCCAAGATCAAGAGTCGGACACTTAACCAGCTGAGCCACCCAGGCACCCTCGTTTTATCCCTTTATATTGTCATAGATATTAGTTTATTGACCCAGAGTATAAGCTCACACTTAAAACGTTCATTTTAAGACTGTCATGATACATATTGTGAAAGTGGTTTCCAGAAAGATGCTGCCAGCTTCGATCCCACGAGCAGCACATGGGCTTGTCCATTTCACTGCCTGCTTGCCAGAATGCGTTTCTGTCGCCTTGTTGTGTGCCTGATGTGCAGTAGCCCTCGATATGTAGTAGCTGCAAAAATTAATAAACCACTGCTTCAATTTCTGTCTTGTGAATTCTGCTGCTCCTTGCCTGTAGTGTAAGCTTTTAGTACTTACGTCACAACTTTATTTTCTGATCTGACGTTTTTTCTGTTGCTCCTTTTCATCTAAGTCTCATGTTTTCATCTTCACCTATTGACTTTTCACCTCAGTATGTTCTTAAGACTTTTTTTTTCTCATGTTCCTCACATTATCTTGCTTAGTGATATGAATTTTGTTAGTATAAATTGTTAGGACAGTTTTTAGAGGTTTTCGTCTAAAATGCTGCTTCTAGATACCTTTGTAGAAGCACATGAGTGTGTGTTACTTCCTCTAGGAACAAGTCATTCAGTATTTTTTATTCATACTTTATGTCCCGGGCAGTTTGGGGCACTGGAGATANAAAAATAAAAAAAAATAAAAAAAAGAACAAATCAATACAAAGTCTTCCTCCTGATCGGGCCTAGATTTCTAGTGGGGAGAGAGAAAGATAAAGAAATGCAGGAAAATGTAACCTATGATAAGGACATTGAAGAACAAGTGACTCAGGGTATAAGGAGGATCCACAAGTGCGAAAATGAGAGTTTGGCCAGGTTTTTGTTTTGTTTTATAAGGATTGTCAGAGACTGCCTCTTTGACCTTTGAGCCAAATCCTGAAGGAATGAGGGACCAAACCTTATAGGTATTTGGGAGGAAAGCATTCTAGACATAGAGAACAGCAAGTGCAAAAATCTTGAAGTAGGAGGGGATTTGATGTATTCAAGAAGCAACCATGGGGTTTGAACAGAATGAAAGAGAGGGTGGTAGGGGATGTGGGGAGGGAAGGCACAGGTCAGAAGGCTGTTACAGGACTCTGGATCTTATTTTTTTTGTTTTGTTTTTGTTTTTTTTGTTTTGTTTTGTTTTGTTTTTTTACAAATAGTTTATTGTCAAATTAGTTTCCACATAACACCCAGCGCTCATCCCCACAAGTGCCCTCCTCCATGCCCATCCCCCCTCCCCCCCACATCCATCAGTCCTCAGTTTTTGTCAGCATTCAAGAGTCTCTCATGGTTTGCCTCTCTCCCTTTCCCCCACCATTTCCGCCCTTCTTCTCCCCCTTGTTCCTCCGTTAAGTTCCTCCTAATCCTCCTATACGTGCAAACATATGATATTTGTCCTTCTCTGCCTGACTTATTTCGCTCAGCATAACCCCCTCAAGGTCCATCCATGTTGCTACACATGGCCAGATTTCATTGTTTCTCATTGTCATGTAGTATTCCATGGTATAGATAAACCACATCTCCTTGATCCATTCATCCGTTGATGGACACTTAGGCTCTTTCCATGTTTTAGCTATTGTTGAGAGTGCTGCTATGAACATTGGGGTACATGTGCTCCTATGCATCAGCATTTCTGTATCCCTTGGGTAAATTCCTAGCAGTGCTATTGCTGGGTCATAGGGGAGTTCTATTGTTAGTTTCCTGAGGAACCTCCACACTGTTTTCCAGAGGGGCTGTACCAGTTTACATTCCCACCAACAGTGTAGGAGGGTGCCCGTTTCTCCACATCCTCGCCAGCATCTAGAGTTCTCTGATTTGCTCATTTTAGCCACTCTGACTGGCGTGAGGTGGTATCTCAGTGTGGTTTTGATTTGTATTTCCCTGATGAGGAGGGATGCTGAGCATCGTTTCATGTGTCTGTTGGCCATCTGGATGTCTGGATCTTATTTTGAATGAGACACAGATATCAGAGGGTTGAACAGAGGAGTGACATGAAATACATTTTATAAGGACTACAGACCCCTGTGTGAACTATAGATTGCAGAAGGGCAAAGGTAGAAGCAGAGAGACGAGTTTGGATTCTGTTGAAATGGTCCTGGTAGAAGATGTTTTCTTCAACAGGGTAGGAGCAGGGGAGGAAAGAAGGAGTAGGCAGATTTCATAGTGTGTGTGTGGGTCTTGAAGGCGAAGCTGACAATTTGATGATGGATTAGATGGAACATGAGAGAAAGGGAAGAGTCAAAGTCTAAAGTGTTGTCTTGAGGAACTGAAGAATGGAATCTTCATTTCCTGGAAGGGATCAGGTTGTGGGTAAAGCACGTTTGTGGCAGTGGGCAGGGAGATCAGAGGTTTGGTTCTTAAACAGGGTAAAGGTGAACAACCTATAGATCATGAAATGATGGTGTTGAGTAAGCAGCTGACTAGGCAGCTCTGGAGTTCAAGGGTTCAGAGATGAATGTAGAGTCCATCGGTATATAGATAAAACTGAAGCTGAGAACCCCGAAGATTCATCTGGGTTCCAACTAACTAGAGAAGGTATCCAAGGACAGTGCTAACCTTAGAAAGGAAAGTAGTATGAAAAGTTTGTTGTATTCAAGAGTATAAACTTGACATTTTACTTAATTTTCATTTATATCACAGGGTGAGAACTAGCCAGAGAAAATAGAAACTGTCTGGATTCTAATGAAGAGACACAGAGTAATAAGCACTGCCAGTTAGAATTGAGGGATGTGTCTAAAAGGGTACATCAGGTTTGGGATTCAGCTTGTTTTAGTTAGCACTTTAACATCCATCCCTACAATCTGGAAGAGGGGTTAAAAGGCATGCCACCGCAAGTCCTAGTTCATACCAGTAAAAATGGCATTAAAAAAAACCCCTAATTTGTGTTTAAAATCCATGTGTATGGGACAGGAAAAACCAACTTCCAGACTCTTGTCATAAAACACGTAGGTGCTGGGAGTATATCTGATGAAGACAAAGCAATCCTTATTCTTATATGGAGGAGAGAGGCACACACCCACCAGATTCTAGTACATGGTGTAAGAGGCTAGGGAAATAGAGCGTGTGTGAATCCATGTGTCCTTCACACTAGAGGAGTCAAAGTGACTTCACTGCAGAGCTGATATTTGAACAGCATCTTTAAGAGCAGATATAATCTTAGCAGATCTTGTAGATGGAATAAAATACCACTTGAGTCGAGATCAAACTCCCAGAATTTGTTTCCTTACTTTGTTTTCCCAACAAAACCATACACCGTTTGGCCTGTTTTGCAGAGGAATGGGAAGATCCCTCAGTAGTCTGGGTGCGGTAGTGTATCCATGAAGCCATGAGGATCTTCCCAGGTAGGGGGACTACAGAAAAGAATAAGGGGAGAGATCATGACTCCAAAACATGAAGGGAAACAACAGCTCTGGGACCTGAAGCTTGGATAGTGTAGAGACTGACACTATTGTGAGAGGAGCTCTGTTTCAGACTTAGTGTGAAGTTGACCTGTAAGAAGTGTCTAAGGGTAGCTGGGTTTAAATAGAACAAAATGGTGGGGTGTCTGGGTGGCTCAGTCAGTTAAGTGTCCAACTCTTAATTTCAGCTCAGGGCATGATCTCAGGGTCCACAAGTTTGAGCCCTGTGTCAAGCTCTGCACTTGCCTATATTTGAACCAAGGGTAATCCCATCCGTTGGAAATCAGGACCCCTTTAAGTGGTGTCCAACTTCCAAATCATGCTTTTGCTAATTAGAGTACGATGGGGTAAATGTTGGGGAGTCAACCACAACATGTGCCATAATTAGCCTTTATGAATTCTCTGGAAAATTGAGTATTTGCATTGTGCAGGCTGTCTTGCTTTCATAATCAAAAGCTTGTCAGTGAATTTCTCTTTTTTTTAAATGTTTATTTTTGAGAAAGAGAAACAGTGCAAGTGGGGGAGGCGCAGAAAGAGAGACACCGAATCCAAAGCAAGCTCCAGGCTCTCAGTTGTCAGCACAGAGCCCAACGCTGGGCCCAATGAACCGTGAGATCATGACTTCAGTCGAAGTCAGATGCTTAACCAACTGAGCCACCCAGGTGCCCCTTTGTCAGTGAATTTCTTAAAGAATAATACAGAACAGGAGAAGGGATAAGAATATTTCATCATATCCACCAAAGAAAGGACCATATGAGGGAGTAGTTGATAGAAAATTAAATCAATTTCAAGCAAATAAAGATCAACTCATGGTAGTGATGAGGTAAAAATTGGGAAACTGGATAGTTTATGAATACTTTGTGACTATAAATGTACAAAACAGTCTTATGCTTTTTCATGTTTCTTATATAGAAATTCATGAAAGGAAATCAAGGGTTAAATACTCATTTCTTTATGACTAAATTTTAACCTTCTTAAGATTTTGGATTTTATATGTTATAATCCCATGATATTGTTTAACACATTCATTTGACCCCATATCTCTGAAAGATTCTGTTTGACAACTCTCTGTGAAACTCTTTTTTAAAAATGTTTGTTTATTTTTGAGAGACAGAGAGCATAGGCAGGGGGCAGAGAGAGAAAGCAAGAGAATCTTAAGCAGGTTCTGCATTGTCAGGACAGAGCCTGATGTGGGGCTAAAACTCATGAACCATGAGATTGTGACCTGAACTAAAGTCAGATGCTTACCCGACTGAGCCACCAAGGTGCCCGTGTGTGAAAATCTTTAGTGCTTTCACTATCAGGATCCTCAAAGGTCTTCTTTGATGGTATTTTCAACACCAATTTTATAATACAGTCTTATGGAAGATCATTAAAACTTCTTGGTATTAAAATTAGATTAACAAAAAAAAAAGTTTTACTTAACATTCCCTAGAAACATAAGAGAGGCCTGGCAGAAATCAGGAAAATGATGTAATGTTTTAATGTCACAATGTTTTCTAGGTTACATTCGGACTTTAGCTTACATATTTTTGTGTGCTATTTGCTGCTACTTTTCTTTTTTTTTTTAAGCTAAAATGCCTTATTAGATCCGTAATGAATTCGGTGTCACAGACCTGCTTGTGAGGCATTGATCTGCCTGTTGCCACTTCAGGCTAAATAGAGAGTTCCTCTTACATTTGTCAGAAGCTCATTCACCTTTTTGACCTGTTCTATAGTATCGGGAAAACAGCCTTCAAAGATGGCCAGAGATTATGGGGATGAGCACTGAGTGTTATGTGGAAACTAATTTGACAATAAACTATTTGTAAAAAAAAGAAAAAAAAAAAAAGATGGCCAGAGGACGTCTGTGTGTACTCTAAAATCCATTTCTTCCTCCATATCAGATGAGCTCCCTATGATCCCTTCGTCATAAAATGCTGTTTGTGGCAGTTTCAAGTTCAGAGGTAGAGTGAGGTTTCAGACGTCCATGATGCCTTCATTCTGAATATGTGTAAGTTCCAGTCTGGAGAATATAGCTCCAAGCCGAAGAGGAGGCCAGGTGAAGTGGATAGGAGAGCAAGACAGGAAAGAGCCTCTCCCACCATCCGGTTCACCTTAACAGATGTTTATTGAGTACTCGCTATGTGCCAGGTTCATTAGGGACATAATAGCAAGTGTGGTATTTTCATACTTGGAGATGAGCTATGAAAATTAATACTTTTGGCATTGAAATTAATACTTAAAGCCCTGGTCCATCTGAAGGCAGAAAACTCAAATCTAGTCTATTTCTTTTCTCCAGCTTTTTCAGATTTAAATGCAGTCAACTCAGGATTTTCCCTTGAGTGGCACCTGACCTTTGGCCTTGTTTACCTAGAGTTGTGGCCCCGTGGAGGGCCTCTGGAAGCACTTTGTTCTCCTCAGTTTCTGTGCCAATGTTCACTGCAGTCTTATTGTCCGCCCTTCTCTTTCGACCTGGTCAGCCCTGCATGATGGCATCCACTGGGGTGTCCCCTTTCCCATCTGATCAGTGGCTTGGAGGGCCATGCGCTACAACTACTCCAGGATTCCTCTCCTGCATCCATCCCTTCACTTCAAATATGCCACTCCCGGGGTCAACAGGTCTGCTCTATTTGTGTGTGTGTGTGTGTGTGTGTGTGTGTGTGTGTGTGTGTGTGTGTGTGTGTGAGAGAAACCCAAGTGGACTGGAAGGTAGTTGTTAGCCCTGCTGGTCAGGATCAGTCTAGCCAGATGGAGGGAAGGATGAGGATGGGCAGGAGGCTGGGTTCTGAGAGCACAGACCAGACATTAACTTCTTGGGAAGAACAATGGGTGGGAAGGAGGTTTCCAGAGCCATGTTGTGGTTGAAAAGACAGCAGTTAGGAGCAATGTGGAGCTGCACAGGACTGGGGTCCCTCTGTTCAGGGCACTTCGTCTCCACAGGTTGCCAGCTGGCCGCAGAGCTTAGGATACTGAGGCCAGACCATAGAGCCTGGTGGTAGTTTGAACTCTTTCTTCTCTCTTGTTGAAAGGGGGATCCACCCCTAGATTCTTAATCACATCTGTAAAGCCCCTTTTTCATAGAAGGTGACATTTCACAGGTTCCAGAGATTAGGATGGGCCGTAGTCAGCATTCCACAGTCACCTTGGTATTTACCAACCACACACAGGAATCCATACCCTCCTGTTGTGCCTCTTTAAAAAGGAGTACATTTGGATGATTCTGACTAAAAATATTTTTCTCAAATTGTATTTATAAATGTGTGCTCATCACCAAAAGATGAAATAAGATGGCATTTATAGTCTCGGTAGACTTAATTTTCAGTGGGATGGTGGTGGTTCCCATGACCTGGACATTGCCTGCTTTCCCAGATCACAATGCATTTCTTGTGGGGGTGCTCTCCAAAATGAGGTGCAAGCAAGATGATCCATTGTGCTGTAGGAAGAATATATCACATTTATTTATGTTTTATGTTTCAAAATTTTTTTTTAAATTTTTTTTAGTGTTTATTTTTGAAAGAGAGAGGCAGAGCACGAGCAGGGGAGGGTCAGAGAGAGAGGGAGACACAGAATCCGAAGCAGGCTCCAGGCTCCGCGCTGTCAGCACAGAGTCCAACGTGGAGGCTCGAATCCACAAACCTCGAGATCATGAGCCAAAGTCGGACGCTTAACGGACTGAACCACCCAGATGCCCTCTTTTTAAAATAAATTTTTTCATGTTTATTTTTGAGAGAAAGAGCACATATGTTTTAAAAAAATAAGCTTTTCTAATATTTCATGCAAGGGTTGACACACACATGCCTGTCTATGTCTATTAGTCACATGTGGCACAGACAACACAGGGTCCCTGAGGGCTAAATGGGAATTCCATACCGTGGAGGGGTTGACAAGGATGCCCTCATTTGGCATGTCGTGATGTATTACAATCTATTTGTGGCATCACCTGGTAAGGTTAAAAAAGCAAAAAACCTAAGCATGAAGAGCATGAAGAAGGACCTCTGAGGGCGCCTGGGTGACAAGCTTCCAACTTGGGCTCAGATCATTATCTCCTAGTTCATGAGTTTAAGCCCTGCATGAGACTGTGCTCAGAGCCTGGAGCCTGCTCTGAGTTCTGTGTCTCCATCTTTTTCTGCCCCTCCCCTGCTCTCTCTCTCTCTCTCTCAAAAATAAATAAACATTTAAAAAAAGGAGAACCTCTATAAGTTTTTCAGTGCTGTTTAAAGTCAAGATTTAATCTGTCCTTGACATACCACATATCACGATAATGTTTACAAATGTCTCTTGCAGATGGTAGAAAGACAAATACTCTTGTTCTTCCTGCTGAGGTTAAAATAACTGAAATAATCCCAAAGGATGGAAACTGACACACATGTATTCCTTTGGCATCAAGTATTAATTGGGGAGAGGCATAGAAAACATTGCTGAAGTCCAGAAGAAACAGGTATGAAAACCATTCATCGCAGGAGGTTTGTTACTAGTATAGGTATCTCCATCATATCTTAGTGTATGGTATTTGCTAAATTCTGTTTCAATGGTGAAATATAAGAAGAACTATTTATGGGCCATCTAAAGAAAAAACATCCCAGAAGAACAAAATCAACAGTAAGTTACTATTTTTTCTTTTTAAAAGAATTACACATCCTACAAACTGAGCCAACCAAAGTTTATTTATTTATTTATTTTGAGAGAGGCAGATACAGGGCAAGTGGGGGAGGGGCAAAGAGAGAGGGAGGGAGAGAATCCCAAGCAGGTTCCACACTGCCAGTGCAGAGCCCAATGCCCAACGTGAGGCTCGAGCCCACAAAGCCGTGAGATCATGACCTGAACTGAAACCAAGAGTCAGACGCTTAACCAACTGAGCCACCCAGGTACCCCGTAAGTTATTTCTGTATTAAAAATTATTTATGGTGGGGTGCCTAGGCAGCTCAGCCGGTTAAGCATCTGACTTTGACTCAGGTCATGATTTCAGTGTTCATGAGTTCGAGCCCCGCGTGGGGTTCTCTGCTGCTAGCACAGAGCCCCCTTTGGATCTTCAGTCCCACCTCCCCATCCCAACCCTCCCCCCTTCCCCGCTCACATGCACTCTCTTTCTCAAAAATAAACATTTAAAAAGTTATTTATGTAAAACCGTGCATGTTTACACATTGATGAAATAGTGTTTTGGAATGAAAAGGAGATTCCAAGGTATAGTTACTTGTCTATCTTCCAGGATAGAGTCTCACATATTCTCATTATTATTATTATGCTATTTTGCATTATTTATTGCAAGTTTTAGTTTTAAATTGTAGCCAGAAATTCAGAAATGTTAAGTTTATAAAGATCTTTTCTCAGCTATTTGATAGACATATACATTGTGAAATGAGTCCGGTGATCAAGTTGAGTAACCTATCCAATCACCTCACATACAGTGATGCCTCCTTACCCTGGCTTTGCTTTCCGTGGTTTCAGTTAACATTCCCCTCCAGCTCCCCCGCCACCATCACTCAACCAAGATCCAGAAGCAGATGATCTTCCTTCTGATGTATGGTTAAGAAATCAATAGGAAATCAGTAGTAGCCTAACTACGGCACCATGTTTACATCACTCACCTCTTCATCTCATTACATAGGCATTTGATCATCTCACATCAGTACAAGAAAAAGGGTGAGTACAGTATGTTATCTTGTGGGACCACATTCAAATAATTTTATGACAGTGTATTATTATAATTATTTTATTATTGGTCACTGTTAATCTCTTACTGTGCCTAATTTATAAATTAAGTATTATCTTAGGTATGTGTGCACAGGAAAAAACACAGTATATGTAGGGTTCCATACTATCTTTGGTTTCAGGCATCTACTTAGGGGGCTTAGAATGTATTCCCTAAGGATAAGGGGAGACTGCTGTATTTCTTCCCTTTTTTGGGTGAGAACATTTAAATTCTACTTTCACCAAATTTCAACTACGCAATACATTGTTATCTACTAAAGTCACCATTTTAAAAAAAAATTCTTTTATAGTTTATTTATTTTTGAGACAGAGACAGCGCATGAGCGGGGAAGGGGCAGAGAGAGAGGGAGACACAGAATCCGAGGCAGGCTCCAGGGTCTGAGCTGTCAGCACGGAGCCCGACGCGGGGCTCGAACCCACGAACCGTGAGATCGTGACCTGAGCCAAAGTCGGACGCTTAACCGACTGAGCCACCCAGGCGCCTCTAAAGTCACCATTTTATACATCAGATCCTCATACCTTATTCGTCTTGTAACAGAGTTTATACCCTTTTATCAGGTGTCCCTATTTCGCCAGCTCCTGGGAACCACTTTTGTACTCTTTATAAACAAGATCTATACCAGATTAGCCTAACACTTTGTATTGAGGTAGAGAATGACCGTGAAAATCACGTGGTGTTTTCTTTGCTATACTTGATGGCAACAATGTTTGATGGCTTTGTTTTCGTTACTTTGGCAGTAGTTGAACTTGAAGATGTTACGCATTTTTTCCTTTGAAAAATAGTGTTCCAAATTTGTTGACCTTTTCCTTTTCCTTTTCCTTGGCCACTTGCAGTTTTTCCAGTAGACATGTAAAGTACAAAAACATAAACTCAATAATCTTCTTGTACAATAAAGGTGATCATTTAAAAAGGAATTTAAAAAATACCTCCTTTTGAAAAAAGCATAGACCATAGAGTATTTTGAAAATTATTGTTTAAAAAGTTCCCACTGTTAATATTGTTTTGTTGCAAAAAAAAAACCCACATAAATATTTCATGCATAATTTTCATTGGAAACTAGTATGTTTAAAAATATTTTCAAATGATATGTTTTAGAGTTTGAAGCAATTTGTTCAAGTTTACACCAACAAAGATTCAGTGAGTAAATATAGCAGGATGAACATTTACCAGCTCATTTTTAAAATTTTTATTTTAATTCCAGTTTACCAGCTCATTTTTAACAAAACTTCTTCCTAAACGGTCGGTAGCATTGAGAGATGAGTGCTGGGACTTAGAACCAGCCAAGGACACTTTCCACCTGCCTCCGTGTGACAGCCATGCAGACCAAGCATGTCCCTACATGAACCCACATCCAAATCTTCTAATCTTTGTTTTTCTTCCAATCTTTTATTTTTCAACAACCAAGATATTTTATAAAATTAGGGGATATTCATTCATATTGTATTTATAAAAATACCTAGAAAAATAAAAATTGTGAAAGATTAATAAATATCTAGAAGGCATCTAGAAAAAATAATAAATATCTAAAAAACATCTAGAAAAATAAAAATTGTGAGAGATAAAAATAAATAATGAAAAGTAAATAGTTTAAAATGCTGCTTTTTATGTTGGTCTCTTTTTTACCTTCTGTTTTTAACATATTTGATTGTACACAATCTACTATAGTGCTTGTATGTGATGATACATAAATTATTGGGGGCTACTTTTTTCCTAAACCAAAGTGGTACTTGATCTTCAAAGGTGGGATTAAAAATGCTTACAGTCCGGGCAACTGAAACCCAAAGAAGTAAATTGAATGACTAAAAGAGTCTCAGACCAGAACTGGAACTTAGGTCTGTCTTTTCCTATGTGAGGTTTTCCCATCTTACATTCTTTTAATGTATTTTTATTACCCTAGGTGAAGAAGATTGCATTAACACATTTATATCTGCTGGGGAATTGGAGCACTCGTGGTGGGCCTCACTCTGTTGTTTGGTTATTAATAAGGCTGGAGGTAGAAACTTGAACTTCTAACTCTCCATAGGAAAAGCCTTGGGTGATGAGATAGTACATTCGGTCTCAAACCTGAATTTTGCTTTTCCATAAAGAACTGTATTTTGTTTTTTTATCCCTCAACTCCTTGATGGTTGATCCAAGTTTTCTAATGATTTTGTATCGCCTTTGTGGTGATTAGTACTCAGTAGAAGGCAGGATGGTGTAATGGTTAGGACAATAATAGTGTTGAGAGTCACAGGGTCTGTGGTATGGCTGTCTACTAGATGTATAAACTTGACTGATGGGACTTTCCTCCCCATGCCTCGCTTTTCTCATGTGTAAAACACAAGTAATACGCTGTTACTAATAGACTGTATCTCATGAGCTTCTTGTGACCAAGAACTGAGTTATTCATGTAAAGCTCTTAGCAAAGTGGCTGACAAGTAGAATGGTGATGGCTGAGTTTTTGGAAGAAAATATAAGTAAACTATCTTCTAGAACCTTTATTTCAGCTTTTGAGATGAAAGAGGATTGGAATGATCTTAGAAGATTGACAAATAGCATACAGTGCAACTGTGTTCCTAATTCTGGATTTAATGAGGATTTGGACTTCCCAGAATGTCTTTTATGGATTTGTAACACTAGGTGGCAGTGTTAGCACAAGATGGGAGCATCCAGAGTGGTTTTTGTTTGGTTGGTTTTTTTCTTTTTTCTTTTCTTTCCTCTTCCAGATTTATAACTTTCTAGTCAGCATTTGAATCTCTGATCAATCCAATATTAGTAGTCTGAGCACAGCCCAGAGCTGAATCCTACCGGAGACTGGCTAAAGGATTAACAGGAAATTTAAATGATCATTGTCTCCTATGGGCTCGTAGGCTTGTGGAGAAGCTAAGGCCTTGTTTCTCTATCAGGCTTTGGGCTTTTCTACTGTGCAGGGATGGATTAGGGGAGGCTTTAGCGCGGTAAGCAGTGGCCCGGAGAGACCGTGCCTCCCCCCAGTACGCCAGCTCTGAGAGGCTGTTGTGTTTCAGGAATCTCCATGCTTCCTCCACTAATGAGCCAAGTACACTTAGCAGGGAGGATTCTGCTGCTGACTTTTCTTGCTGACTCTCTTTGTGGGGGAGGCAAGTCTTTATTTGCCAGAACACTTGGGTCTTGACTTTTAAAACTGCCATGTTTTAAATACAATTTTTATTCATTTTAGATCGTTTACCTGGGGCTCCTTCAAGAAAAGAGTAAGTAGACTGCTGGAATGATGGAAGATGAAGCTGGCCCAAGGGGGCGAAGACATGAGGACCACAGGGACGTGAGGGCTGCTCTTCCTCCTTCTTAGAACTGCATGTTCACAGCGTTAATTGAGCCCAAAGAGTTCTCATTAGGCAGATCAACCCTTCATCGGATTTGAGCGTCTCTCCCTCTCTCTCTCTCTCTCTCTCTCGCTCGCTCGCTTACTCCCTTGCTCCATGCAAGAGAGAGAACACACACACACACACACACACGCATTTTTGTTCATTCAAACCACAAATATCGAGTGCCCCACCACAAACCAGGTACTGATCTCAAAAATGCAGGTAAAGCAGTGAATAAAACAAGCGATGACACCCCTCTTATAGAGCTTGTATCATGGTGGGAGACACAATATGTGCCACAAATATGGCAGGTGGTAAGTGTTGTGAAGTAAAGTGGTATAGGCGGGCAGTGATGGGAAATAAAGGGGATTCTATTTTTTTTTAATGTTTTATTTATTTCTAGGAGAGAGAGAGAGAGAGAGAGAGACAGCATGAGCAGGGGAGGGTCAGAGAGAGATGGAGTCACAGACTGAAACAGGCTCCAGGCTCTGAGCTGGCAGTCAGCACAGAGCCCGACGTGGGGCTCGAACCCACGAACCGCGAGATCATGACCTAAGCGAAAGTCGGACCTTAACCGACTAAGCCACCCAGGTGCCCCAAGGGGATTCTATTTTAGACAGAGTGACCAAGGAAGGATTGTCGAGTATGGTGAAGTCTGAGCCAATACCAAATTGCTAAAGACTAAATGTTCCTGTGACTCCCCATTCATATGTTAAATCCTAATGCCCATTGTGATGCTTTCTGGAGGTCGGGTTTTGGGGTGATGAGTAGGTCATGGGAGTGGACTCCTCAAGAATGAGATTAATGTTCTTATAATTGAGATCTTAGATGCCTTGTCTTTTCCACCATATGAGGGCACAGCGAAATGACAGCCATCTAATAACTGGGAAGGGGGACCTCACCAGACACTGAAGCAGTGCCCTGATCTAGGGCTTCCCAGCCTCCAAAACTATGAGCTATAAATTTCTATGTATAAGCTGCCAACACATGATATTCTGCTACAGCAGCCTGATAGGACTAAGGCATGAATGAAATGAGGTAGTGAATGTGCAGTTTATTAGGGTAAGAATATTTCAGAGGGAGATGCATACAAATAGTCTGAGGAAATAGGGAGAGTGAGGTACTGAGGCAGGTGGGGCAGATACAAACTGATGGGGCCTCAAGCTTATGAAAATTAGTCACCCTCATTAAGAGGGAATGCAAAAATAAACACAAGAATAAATATTTACAGAAGAAAATCCCAAGAAATTACAAAATTGAAAAAGCTGACAAGCATCAAAGTCTAGTTTGGGCATTTTACCCGTTAACTGCCTGACACACCGATAGAATCATTTTTCCCTGAAGATTTGGCTATGCACTCTTTGATTACGTCTTCATCCAACTTTGATGGTATAATACATGTTTATAGAGACAATAGATAATTTAGTCTTTCCTTGAGCATGGCTGACCAAAGTATTATTGATGGTTTATACATTTCTTTCAGCTTCACACCTCTTTTTGTCTGTGCCGTGTGAATTTCCAAAGGTCTCAGAATTGGAAAATCTCAAAGGTTTCTTTCAAATATGAGCTGTAAGATTTGAAAGATTTTTCCACAAAGTAGCTCTCAGTTTTTTAATTCCATCCATGTTTTTTTTTAACCTACAACCAAACTTTTCTAAAGCTGGTGTTGTGGGACCACATTCATATCTCCTTTGACTTGTGTCCTCACTGTCATCTCACGATGTTGCAGAGTGGGTCAGCACAGAGGAGGACAGCCATTTCCCGGAAGTCCTTCCTGTGCCAAGATAGCTAACAACATGCGGAAGTAACAACAAGGCACAGGGGTGCATCTCGCACAGATAACATCCTGGAATCAACTCCTTTCTAGCTAGATCCCCAAAATGCCCGGGGCCGCTCCACTGCCTTCTGACAAGAGGAGGGGCAGTAATGGAGGGGAAATCGGACTGGAAAGAGAGGTCTTAACTGGTTGTGATGAAAATATTCCTCTTTTTTAAACATTACCAAATCTTAGGACTATGTCAACACATCACCGTCCCAGCAAGGGGCCCGAATCCTATGCTGTATTAACTTCATGGTAAAACTACCTCTTCCAGGATAGGAAGACAGCCCCTGCCCCACTGTGAGGTCATTAAAGGGAAAGTAGGTCCAGGAGTGTGGGACTTGTTGAGGAGAGTAATATAACAAAGTTCCAGAGCACACCCGACAGGCCACGGCAGGCAGATTTCCCCTCTTGTACAGTTGTGCTTCCTCCTCTCCTCCGCACCCCCCACCACCGCCTCCCCCTCCTCCCTGCCTTTCCCGCCCAGAGGACATGAGACTGTGGGATAAACGTGGGGTGGTCATTTTTACTCGATGGGTGGTGGTGGTGGTGAGTGAAAGGGAGGGAGTATTAGGTCATTTCCCTGATTAGTTACCATTTTGATATTGCAATATTTTAAAAATGTAAATCCCACTTATAAAGTATATTGATCACATGTGAATTTTTAGGTCCAAATAATCTTCTAGAAGAATTTCTCCCTTCCAGTGGCCTGTGTTAGGGACCATGTTAGGCCATGACGCTTCGACAGTTGGGGCTTTCTTGGTAGGAAATTTAGAGAAGTGTTTTTTGACGACAAGTTCCATCTTAGAATGGCCTGTGATCTCCTGTCCACCAGTGTGACACTGCTGACATCACTGGAACTGATTTTTTTTCATAGTTACAGTTCGTCACACAGCCTTTTTCTATGGACAAGGAATATGGCCTAGAGGTTAAGAGTGCAGGGTGTTGTTATTTTTTTTTAATGCTTATTTATTTATGTTGAGAGAGTGTGTGTGAAAGAGGGATGGACAGAGCCAGAGGGAGACAGATAATCTGAAGAGATCCGAAGCAGGCCCTGCCGTCAGCACAGAGCCCGATGTGGGGCTCGAACCCTCAAACCACGAGATCATGACCTGAGCCGAAGTTGGATGCTTAACTGACTGAGCCCCCAGATGCCCCAAGAACACAGGTTTTGGTGCCAAAATGTGACTTTTCCCTCAACTCCATCACTCACTTTCTGAATGCCTCACCATTCTGTGTTTCCTCCTCTATAAAATGGGGGTCATGAATCATGCAGTTATGAGCATTAACTGAATTAATCTTCGGCATGAGTCAGTGCCTGGCACAAAGTATGTATGCTGTTTGTCATGTCAGCTACTTGAATGATCTCTCTGAGTGTGACTCCTGCTCAGCCTCTTCCCTTTGCTTATTATCCGTCCTCACTGAGAGACAAGTTATTAGTGTTCATGGGGCCACTCTGAGACGTGTCGGAAGGCCCAGCTAATCAGGAGGAGATGCGCCACCAGGCCTCATGCGGGCCATGGTCACTCCCATCAGATTTGAACAGGTGTCTGATAGCAGAAACTCTTCACTCCAGATAAAATCATATAAACTATGGCTGCTTAGGTTAAATCAGAGATTTAGGTGGGCATCCAGAAGCCCACCTACTGTGCCCTTTCTGTATTACTGCACCTGTCTTCTGAGATCCTGGGAACCCTCCAAAATCCTATTGTTTCATAGAACACAGTTTGGAAACCCTAAAAATCAAACTTTCTTTTTTTCAATTTCAAAAGACAGATATTTTTCTAAATAGAGCCATGCCACCCTGTCATGTTAATGGGGCCAGGTTTACTGAGAGCAATTTATCCTTCTACAAATCCGCAGAGTCATAATCCTGTGTGCCAACCGAAATTCTAACCAAATTGTCAGATAGAACGACTTGAGTTTCTTTTCTGGGTCCTGGCCTGTGTATTTTATAGTTTTAAGTGGGCAATGACAGGAAGAAAATTGAGGGCTGGCTGTTCTCATTTTAGATTCAACTACCATTGAACATCTAAACATCATGCCACAAGCTCTCATTATTAACCTGGAAAGTATGCAGTTATATTTTCAGATGCATCCAGTGAGGCTCAGAGAGTTAAGAGCCTTGCTCACAACAGAACCATCATGACTTAGAAACACTTCTTAAAATGCTCTAGGCTTTATACCCACCTTCTAGTGCAACTGAAATTGGTCTCAACTTGCATTTATATAAAAAAAAAAAAACTGTGTTATGTACAGAATTCTTTTACTTTTGAAATGTTGGCATTTGATACTCAAATATCATTTTTTTTCTTCTCAAGTATTTGTTCTCAAACAAAGCTTTTCCAGATGACAAAATTGAGTCTCTGAAGATTAGTTTACGACCACAGAGCAAGTAAGAGACATAACTGGGACTCCAACCAGTCCATCTGGCCTCAAGCCCGGAGCACCTTCCCCAGCCCACCACGACCCCAGGTGAAGGTGAGAGGACTTTTATCTCTCCTATCCCACCGTGGCCAGTTTCCTAGTAAACTGAAAACATTCTTGGTGACTCCCACATCAGGATTTTCTTAATATGGTTCAACTTGGCTCTTTCTGCACAAGGGAGGCCAGCCCTGATCACAAGCATCTAGAGTCTTCCTTTTGTTTCGCCACAACCATTTGTACTTGGCACCATGGGAGGTTAGCCAGATGGTGGAGAGCCTCCCAATGTAAACCCCTTCGTTATCAAAGGAAAATGGCCTTATTGCTTAAGAGAGGTAAAATAAAGGGATACTTGTACTTTGTGTCCATTAAAAGTCCTGCTTAAACTTCCCTCAGCTCTCTCCAGCTGGTTAGAACAAAACATGAAGAGTGATGAGATCTGCATTCCAATTCTGCCTTTTAAAGCGCTGTGACCTTGGGGAAGTCATTTTACCTCTCCAGACCTCTAGTTTCTAATCCACAAAAGGAGATAGTACACCTCTGCCTGAAATGGGCTTGTATTACCACGAGGGGGCAGACAAACACAACCCTTGAGGGGCTTTGTAGCTGCCACAGAGGAGCGAACAATGAAAAGTTTTAATACGAATGATACAAATATAAATAAATTCAAAGAACAGTTTTTAATAAAATAAAATGTAGGCCTTATGACTGGGTTGTTGAGGACTCCCAATTCTGGGTTGCAGTCTCAATGTTGTTTGGGTTCGGTTGCCTGCGTTATAAGTTACAGTAGTGCCTAGCATGTATTGAATGCTTACTGTATGCAAGACATGTGCTGCACATGTTACCTTTAATCTGCACAACAAACTGTGTAAGGTGGGCATCATCCACACTTTTCCTAGAAGGACCCCGAAGCTCAGCAAGGGTAGGTGACTTGCCCAAGGCCACTCAGCTGGCAGCTGGCAAAGCTAGGATCCCATGTTTTCCTGATTGTCCCCAGGCAGAACCTGCTTTTAGTCCCCCAGTGCCCTCCTCTCAAAGGCTTGTGGTATGTGCACGGCCCACTAAGCCACTCTGGTCACCGAGAGGACGATGATGTCACAGAAACCCTTCTCCCTTTGTATAGTGATTCCAGTTTTCTAAGACCATAGACATTTCTAGCATGTAAAAGATTAAGTCATGACAGTATTTCTGGAACATTATTGGATTCACCTGTTCTGTCCCATTCATCCCGCACAGGTCTAAGGCCCACACCCCACATTCCCGCACAGGCTGCTGCTTCTCTGAGGCCCTCGTCCTTCTCCAGATCTGCTGTTGTATGTCCACATGGCACACAGAGAAGAGGTGATTGTAAGCTGCTGCAAGTGCCCATAGGCCTCATCACAAATTCTTCCTTCTGGCCCTCACTGATCTTCATCCTCCCCTCCCCCATCTCACCTTAGTGAGGGTTTTGCAAGGACCTGCTAATTTGCATGATTTCCAACCCTGTACATCAATGTATGTTTCCTAACAATATCTAGCATTTGAAACATCCTTCTCTCTTAACCCCTCACTTATCTGCTGCTTCTCATTTTTCACATCAAGTTCAAAATGTCTCCTCTACAATGCTTTCCTGAAATATCCCTACTCAACTTGCAACCTGTCTTTGGTTAGCTTTTATTTTCTATTAATTCTGTCACTTTGTGTATTGCTTCTCAGATCTCCAGTTTCGTATATTTGTAATATGTTCCTAACCGGACTGCAAGTTTTTAAAAATCACTGGTGTTTGGTTTCTCCAAGTATTTAATTGAGTATTAATAATAATAAATACTCACTGAACTGGTCCTTATTTATGAAGCAGGGATCAGATCCAAAGCATGATTTCACTAGCTTAGTGGATCATCATTATGCCCCCTGGGTGGCATTCATGAGCACCTATAATGTGTTTTGTATTCTAATACATAGTCTGGTATCATCTTCTCAGTAACCCAGTGACATAGATACCATTGCAATTTCCAGTGAGCAAATGACGTATGTAATGGTCAGTACTTTTGTCCAGAAGTACGGCGCTGACTAGGGTGGGATTTGGACTGGGGGAGTCTCACTCCAGAGCTCTATCTACTTTATGTCCAGACTTTGGTACTGCTTGGTCTTGAAGTTTCAGAGCTGGGGTGTGGGAGAGAAGACAAGAGTAATGATGGCAAGAATGAGGAAAGTGGAGTGGGGTAGCTGGTGGAAGTCTTTTTATTCCCCAGTCTTCCAGTAACCCCGAACACCTTGAATAAGTTCTACCAAAAGTCATGAAATGATTAAGACCAGAGTTCTTACAGAAACTGTGAAGTGGCTAAGTAGCTCCAGAAGATGCAGAAATCTTGGTAGGGGACATAGATCTTAGAAGGAAATAGATACCTCAGCTAATTCTGAACCAAAGTTACTATTTTGGCCACTAATTTCTAAAACAAAAAGAAAAGAAACAACAAAAAAGCATATATCACTTTGAACTAAAATGATTCAACTCAATGTCAAGTAAAACCCAGTTGAGATTCACTAGGGTTTTGTGATCATCCCAAGCCTTCTCTGGATACTGTCACTGCTGTGCCATCACCGTGGGGACAGCTCTTAGCACTGAGAGTGCTGTCAAGAGGGGAAACCTCTGCTTCTTTGACTGTGTTGTAGCTGCTGCAGAATAGGAGGCCTAACCCTCAAAATGGCCATATGTCTCTTACTCTTTGGTTAGTACTGGTGTTAACATTGAGAATTTTGAACCACTGGACTGGCCCTGATCGTGATCATCAGATAATGATTATAAACAACTTGGGTGGAGACTATCAACTAAATATTTGATATGGTTAGTCCAAGCTTGTGCTGTTTGTTTTCTAGCAAACAAGGAGGAGGTGGTAAAATTAGCTTTTAGCTGGACTTCAGGTGGCAGAGAAGGCTGGGATTGAGTGCTGCATCGGCAGTTCTGGTGGGTGCTCAGGAACGTACTAGGGGCTGACAAAATTCTGTGTGGTCCCCAAGAACAGAAGATCAGGTTAGTGGTACCCAAATCTGGCTAATTATTGGAGCTATCTTGTGGGTTAAAAAAATACAGATGCTAGACGCTGCACAAGGCCTGTGTAACTTTTTTAGCCTTGAGTGCTGCAAAGCAGCATTCAAAAAATGAAAATTCCCCAGGTGATTTTGATCATCAGTTTGAGAAATAACATATTTGAGGGAGTATTCCATTATTGTTCTTTCCTTTTTCTTGAGACTTCTTACTCATTTCCTGGTTGAGATTCAGGACTGGTTCTTCATTACAAAGATCAATTATCTGAGCAAAGGGATAAGTGGATAGAACATTCAGAAGGATTTATGCCATCCTTTGTGTGTGTGTGTGTGTGTGTGTGTGTGTGTGTGTATTTGAAATGACTTCATAATTAAGCCCAACAAAAATGTGCTATTTTATTTTTTATTTTTTATTTTTTAAAATATTTTTATTTATTTCTAGGAGAGAGAGAGAGAGACAGCGTGAGCAGGGGAGGGTCAGAGAGAGAGGGAGACACAGACTCTGAAATAGGCTCCAGGCTCTGAGCTGACAGTCAGCACAGAGCCCGACGCGGGCTCGAACCCATGAACCACGAGATCATGACCTAAGCGAAAGTTGGATGCTTAACCGACTAAGCCACCCAGGCGCCCCAAAAATGTGCTATTTTAAATCTTGGTTTCATTATGTGTTAACTGATAATGGTTATAATAAAAGTGATCATACATTTAAACCCCACAGACTCAACTGTAAATCACTGCCCAGTCCATAGCTGTTGTAGGCAGACTTTTGCCTAATCCTACAAGAGAGTTATGATTTACTCTCTTCTGAACTTTTAGTCTCTCATAGACTTCCCAACAATAGAAAAAAAACCAGCACAATGCCCTTAATGACAACTTCCCTTTTCTCAGGCTTTCTATTGTAGGGCAGTGGAATCAACTCCATAGATTGGCCAGTGGGAAGTCTATAGTGAAATCAGAGTTGTGGCCGTAAGTTTGCTTGGGGATTACCTCAATAAACTCTGGGAAATAGAACTCTTTCTGCAGAAGAATCAATAATACTTACCTGGCTTGGAGCCAGTTCTGAAACAAAGGACTATGTCACTGGTTATAGTTCTATTTCTAAACTAAGGGATGCAGAGTGCTCTTAATTGTCAGAACCTGACAAAAATAAATATGGTGATTAGCCCATTGTGTTTATCAGAGACTTCAAAGCATAAAACCAGTGTTGGAGATTCTGATTTGCTATACAAATAAACTAAAAAACAACAAAATAAAATCAAAGCTGCAGTTCCCAATCAGGTGTTTCAAAAATAAATAATGAGTAGAAAAAAGAGACTTTGGTTAAAAAATTTTTTTTAATTTTTTTTAATGTTTTATTTATTTCTAGGAGAGAGAGACAGCGTGAGCAGGGTAGGGTCAGAGAGAGAGGGAGTCACAGACTGAAACAGGCTCCAGGCTCTGAGCTGGCAGTCAGCACAGAGCCCGACGCGGGGCTCGAACCCACGAACTGTGAGATCATGACCTAAGCGAAAGTCGGGCGCTTAACCGACTAAGCCACCCAGGTGCCCCGTAAAAACATTTTTAAATCCTAATAAGAAGTATATGACTTCTATGAAAAGACCAAATAATAAATTATTTAATGTTTCTTGGGAGCCAAAACATTTTAAAGAGTGGGCATAGGAAGGTATAAAAGGAAGTAATAAAATGTAGAAAGAGAAATCTTGCTTCAAGGTATTCACTACTCAAAAAGAAAATGAATCCCTTGTATCCCATTGTATTTTGTAAGATAGACTTGAGCATTCTTGTTTAGGATAGTGGATCACAAATGCTTAGTTTCTTAAAACTTCACTTTTCCCCAAAACACTTGTGTATAATAGCATTTATAGTTTTATCACATAACAACTGGGCTGATGCATATTTACAAGGCCACAATTATTTTAATAGTATTTCAAATCACTGGTGTTTGATAAAACAGAGAGGTATAGATAAGCTACATATGATTAAAAATAGTAGCCACTCTATGTGCAAGAAAATTTGTACAATCTACAGACAAGGTTTGAGGATGTGTGCTATCAAAGTATGGATTCTTCCGTCCCCTTTATATACCTCCAAATTTCCAGGTGATCCATGGCCCACATATCTGGCATCACTACGTTACAGAGTGAAAGCAAGAATAGTGGATGATTTATGAACCTTTTCCTGAGACACACTGTCAAACGTCTCTTGGCTGAAATGTATTCTCTCCTACCTGTGTCTGGATTGACCACTGCATGCATCTGGTAGAGCGCATCTTGTTGATTGCAATCCTTAGCAATTCTAATATGTGATTCCACAGTATGAAGTGGGACTAGAAAAAGAGAACCAGGGGAGAGCGTCCGGGTTCTAGTGTTGGATTGGGACCTGGGGTTAATCATTTTGTCTCCCTTTTTATGTGCAACATAAAGACTGTAATGCTCCTGTTATTAACCCAGCTCACAAGGGACCAAGAGGAATACAGTTAATAAGAAGGAACAATCTGAAAGCTTTGGCTGAAAGGTATTATTTAAGCCACAGGAGAAAACTGTCCAATTATGGATAAGGAAGTAGAACTGATGTAAACATGTGAGTTTTTTTCCATTTATGTAAATTGATGGTAAGAGGTCTAGAACTACAGTTTTCTTACTTACATTTTATTCTCTTGCTGGTAGATAGAAATAAAGGCATCCAGCTGTAAAAGAAAGTTGGGAATAGTGGGCCTGAAATAGCTATTCTTCTTGTTTTCCTTGTCCTGTAGCTTGCCGGGTCTGTAATTCGTGCTGCACGTTCTGGGTTCTGGCAGAGCCCCACCCCCGCCTCCCACCCGCTTCTGCCCTGTCCACAACCCCCCCTCCCTGCCCATGCCAAGCAATACCCAGTACTCAGTGTGGTGTAAAGATCCTTTGGAAGTTGTTTAGATGAACACATAATAAATTTTCATACATTCAAAATACTGTTTATTCCTTGAACTCACAAGAGAGAAACTCTAATCGTGGCAATATTAAGTACTATAATGAACCACAGGGTAGCAGATGGGCCCTGGGGTAAACCATTTCTGTACTATTGATTTACTTATTTGGTTTTCTTGTAAAACGTCCATGACCTATAAAACTGCTGCAGAATACAAATACAAGTTTCCAAGCCAAGCCAAACTTTAAGATTCTTTCTTTAAAACAATCTGAGGGTTTTCTGGAAAGCAAAAAGAAGGCTGGTTAGTGCCCCGGGCCCTGGAAATCTGACTTTTGCAGTTTGATCAGGTTTGTGATGATGAATTATCCATAGAGAGTACCACAACTTCTTTTTTTTATAAGTTTATTTTTTTTAATTTTGAGAGACAGAGAGATTGAGAGAGAGAGAGATGGAGAGGGAGAAAGAGAGAGGGGGGAGAGGAAGAGAGGGGGAGTGGGGGGGAGAGAGGCAGAGAGAGAAAATTCCAAGCAGGCTCCTCGCTGTCATCGCAGAACCTGACACGGGGTCTGCCTTGAGATTGTGACCTGAGCTGAGTCATCTGAGTTGAGCGCCTAACTGACTGAGCCACCCAGAGGCCTCAAGAGTACCACAGCTTCTATCAGGATACCACCAGTAGGATTTCATTTCCAGAAGCTTCTATTTAGAGCTCAATATGTGTTTGGTATTCTGTTTAAACTATCATGACATGAGGGTATTAAGATACGATTTATATCCTGAAGAATTACGTGATATTTATAATATTTTTTTATCATTTCTTAGAGTTCAGAGAAGACATATAAACAACATCAGATGCGAACTTAATGCCCTAGGGACCATGTAGACTATGTCATTGTGTGGGTGCTATTATAAGACCTTAGGGAGCAGTGGAGACTGCAGCCACTGGGAATGTATTACCCTCTTAAGTTCAATTTCACATTAAAAAAGCCTGCTCTATTGTTCAAATGAAATATTTATGTGGACTGTATTTACCCACACACTTTTCATATACACACACTCTCATATGAGCTTTGACAACTATTTGAAGTTGACTTTATTGACAGTAGTTTGCAAATGAAGAGACAGAAGCTCTGTGAGACAAAAGTCTTGGACAATGTAACTTAGCTAATAACTGGGAAGGCAGGGATAAGAAACTGAAGTTTAATGGACCCATGCCCAGTTGTTTTTTATTAAAAACTTGTAGGGGCGCCTGGGTGGCTTAGTCGGTTAAGCGTCCGACTTTCGCTTAGGTCATGATCTCGCAGTTCATGGGTTCGAGCCCCGCGTCGGGCGCTGTGCTGACTGCCAGCTCGGAGCCTGGAGCCTATTTCAGAATCTGTATATCCCTCTCTCTCTGACCCTCCCCTGCTCATGCTGTCTCTCTCTCTCTCCTAGAAATAAATAAAAATATTAAAAAAAAAAACTTGTGGTCAGGAAGAGGCAGAAATGGCTAACAATTTTGGTATTTACTCTTCTAAGTTATCATCCAAGGGCTCCTCCTCTGCTTCTGATAGCCACTCTCGCCATATTTTCACACAATAAAGAATGCAGTGTGTATGTGTAATACCCTACGGTTAACATGCTTCATGTGTGTCAGAGGTCTCTGAGTTGCTTTGATACATTAATTTGCTCTCTGAAGATGAGAAGTCGCTGAGGGAAATAGCTTGATGTAAAGGGGAGCTGCTGCCTTCTGAGCAGGTGCCCTATCCACAGTGAACCCAACACAGAGTTTCAGGCCACACTAGGGCTGTCTGGGTAGGGTGCTTCAGAGGATGGATACAAATCAGAGACTCGAGGTGCTATCTCTAGGCCACATTCAAGTGCCAAAATATGGGCTTCTGAGTCACAAGGAATTGTATACAAAATATCTTCTCCTGGGCAACCTTGAGCAACTAGTTAAACCTCAATATCAATTTTGTTTGGAAATGGAGAAAAAAATGATCACGGGGACCAAGTAAGTAAATATATCTAAACCATGTGTTAAGGCCACAGTTACTGAATAGTAGGTGTTCAGTAAAGAGTGGTTCTCATCTCTCCCTCTTTCTTTCCCCTTGTGCCCAGTGGAGGAGGCTGTGGCCACGCTGATTGAAGGAGCAGTTGGGAGAGGATGTGTTCTGAGCGCTAGAAGACCACAGTCCTCGTTGGCACAACCAGTACAGTGTTGATAGGGGCAATATCTGCCTTGGGACACTCCAAATATTTTGTCACTCTTAAGGGACAGTGAACAGGAAATAAGTTATGCAAAACAAAGTGAAATTTCTGGAAGCTGCTGGCATAAAAGCTCTTGAAGGGGTCACATGCAGATTAGCATAATTTTTATTACATGTTCTATTTTTGTCCTGTGAGATACTTATTTGGATTTCATTGTGCCCATTGTGAGGCTTTTGTTCTGAGGCTGTGAGTTTAATTATTTAGTTATTTATGAGTGCATCTGGGCATAAGTGCCACAGTTTTATTTCAGTGACAAATTTATGGTCAGTGAATTTTAGTAATTAATGAATAAATTATTTCTCCTTCATAAATGCCTCTGCAATTTGTGATTTCCATAACAATTCATAATACTTAAGAAAGGTTCTTTATTAGTTGAAAAATCCAGTGCTAATGGAATCAGGAGAGGGAGATTTTAAATTGCTTTAATTAACTGTGTTAATTAATATCTAACATGTGTAAGATATTGGATTGACTTTGGTTGACTCAATTAGAAATTAGTTGCCTAAAATCTGCCTAATATATAAATGTACTTTGTTAAAAGAAGTAAATGACAGGAATAAAGGACTTCCTCATTTATAATCTTTGATCCCTGGCTTACCCCTGAAATTTGCCAGAAAAAAAAATCAGCACATGCAAACAAATGCACATTTTGACTTTCCAAAAAAGAAAACCTTAAAGCCACTTTGAGATGTGATTTCAAGGAATTAGGGAAGCTTATGAGAGTTAGTATGTTTCAAATCTTTTTCAAGAAAATCAACACAAAAAATTTAAATAAACCTTATTCTCCACAAATCACTGCACCAAGTGGACTGGGGCAAAAAATGATAAATAAGAATAATCCCTACCCCCATAGAGCTCACAGTTGAGTGAATATGGAAGACACACAGTTATTGAAATGGGGAAGCATTTGGATAGGGAGGAAAGGCCGAGTATGGGATGCAGAAGAAAGGTACACCGCCCAACAGACTGTTTCCTTGAGGATGACGAAGACATATTTTTAGATCCTCCCAGGGCTAGCATATGGTTTTTCAGTGGAAAACACCAAGAATTATTGTTGATTTCTGTTTTTCCTCACAGCCACACCTATTTCATCAATAATTCCTATCAGCTCTACTTTCAAGATATGTATCGAATCTGGACACTGACCACTTCTACAAATACCCCATAGTTCAAGCCCCTTCCCAGACTCCCTGTTTCCACCTTGACACTCTCCAGTCAATTCTTCACCCAGTAGCCAGAGCATTTCCTTCTCTGATCTAGTCACATGGGCTTCTTGTGTCTCCAACATGCTGACTTATTGCTGGCCCAGGACCTTTGCACTTGCTGAAATTATTCCCACTGTTGGAATAATTTCCCTTCATACCCTGAGGCCTCATTTATTCCCTCATTCAGGTCTCTGTTCAAATGTTACCTCCTTACAGAGACATATCCGACTACCCTATTTAAAATAACCTCCTGGCACTTGTTGGGGTGAGCACTGGGTGTTATACGGAAACCAACTTGACAATAAACTATATTAAATTAAAAAAAAACCCTCTTCCTATGCCCCACCGACATGATTTTTTTTCAGTCATTATCAATAAAGGTTCAAGCAGAGAAATACACATGATATCTACATGTGTTGCCAGAGTTTGATGTTCATACTACCTTAGTCAGGAGAGGAAGGTAGATGTGGAGTAGACAGATCAAGGGCTGCCTCGGACCCCACAAGGACAGACTGAAACCTGTGTCTATTTTTTGGCCTCCGACCTTGTTGACAAGGGTATCCTGCAGAAACCAAAGCCTTTCATCAGGGAGCTATACACACACCTAGCCCAGGAGTCAACCTGGCCCAGGAATCAAAGAAGCAGATGGAGGGTCAGAAAAGGTAGTCCCAGCTACTGCTTCATGCCAGGGGGCACTCAGCAGATCACCAACAATATGTGTGAGCTACACAGGAAAGGCTGCTGGTCCCCTTCAGCTCTCTATACCTCCCAAGGCTCCTCCTCTGGTCTCACAGGAAAGACAGGAGAAGTGGAAATCTGGCAAATGTAGTCCAGCCCAGCCAAATAGACACATAACCAACGCATTCCATTATCTATAGTACCGTACATTGTGCTGTATATTTATTTGTTCCATGAAAACAGGTCTTTTTTTCCTTGTTTTCAATAGAGCAGTGCTTGGCACATAGTTGATACTCAATAAATATTTATAGATTGAGCATAGTAAGCATCTAAGGGTGAATTTACAGGTGAACATATAGTCAGTATACTCCTGGGTCTAAGGACAGGAGTTAAGGGTCAAATAAAGAGGTCGGGAGAGCAGGCTAACTAAACTGGTGACTGATTTATTGAGCGAGCTGGACTTCATATGGAGACCGTGAGCAGGAAGCAAATCCATTTTTCTCCCTGCTGCTTCCAACACACTCTGGGCTCAGACTTTTCCACTCCTGTACAAAACTTTAGGCAGCACCCATAGAATTTATGAACTTTGCAGTTACCTTGGGATCATTTGACCAAGGTCTGTCTGATAGAATATGGACCGAAGTGATGCCTGCCAGCTCCGGGCTTGGCTCATAGAAAGCTCTTGTGCATGACCCTTATCTCTTCTCTCTCCCTCTACTCCAGTACCCAGAGATGTTACACTGAAGACAGCGGTATGGCACTTTAAGACTGAAGGAGTCTGGGTGCTTGGGTCTCCCTATTGTCCACTTCTTCTTGCTCTCCACTCCTCACCCTGCCCCACTGACTGGTGTGAGACTGGGGCACGAGAGAGAAATAAACCCTCATGTTAAGTCACTCAGAATGTGGGCTTTTGGTTATATAAGCCAGTGTTGCTTATCCTGTCAGAAAAGCAAGCACAGTGGCTCATGCTAAATCTGTTCAGTGTCTTTGTCTGTTGCCCCGGTCCTCTCCTCTTCTCTTCGACACCAGAACTCAGAGGGGTCCAAGTACCTAATGATAACCAGAGCTCAGACACTGGAACCAAGAGCTGAGGCACAGGCTCCTGAGTGTCCATCAAATCACAGATCCTAGTCAGTGTGTGTGTGTGTGTGTGTGTGTGTGTGTGTGTGTGTGCACGTGTGTGGGTCCTTGAAAAAACAGTGCGTCTTTGATGGGGAGTTGGGGGAGGAAGAACTGTAAATTCTGAGAGGCTGGGCTTGGCTGGAGAAAAGGGGACAGAACTGAGGTGGCAAATCCCATCACATAAGCTTCCATATCTTGTATAAACTATGATGGAGGGTGAAGAGTTGATGAGACAGAAAACAGATACCTTTGTGGTTTTGAAAAAGAACTGCCACAAGGAATGTGGTGTAGAAAACGAATGGATCTGGAGAGGCAAGCTCAGAGGATGTGAGAGTTAAATTGTGAGATAAAAGTTGTTGTTTTTTTAAATTTAAATCAGTGGATACAGAGAAAGAGATAGAGCAAGAGATGCTTTGAGGGAAATAAAACAACTAAAGCTGGAGACAGTAAACTTTAGGGATGGGAGGGAGATGAGTCAAAGTAATTCAGAAATTTCAAGGCTCCAAGATTTGGTAACATGAATAGTAGTGTCATTGGCAGTGACAGAAAAAAATATTTGGGGAGAGGGATCATTTTTCATGGAAATGTGATGAATTTTGTTTTGAATACGTTGCGTGGCAGTGACTTTGAGACACCCAGAAACGTCCAGTAATCAGTTGATAAAGTACTTCTCAATCAGGCCAGCTTTCTTTTTTCTTGCAAGTATGGAATAATTAGGCTTCTGATGATTGGCATCTTTAAAATAAATTTTGGGGTTTCAAACACGAAGTCAAAATAATAGTTTTCATGCACTGGATATATATCTTGAGATGACAAGAGATATTTAATTCCTCTACCATTTTGTTATCTCTTGTTCTATCTCCCATGCCACCACAATAATTAAGGAGTCTACACTTTGTTCATGTTGCTAATATATTTATAAGCGTGCCCCATCTGCTCTTTCATGCCCTTGCTAGTTGCAATTTATTTTCCGACTTGACCTTTCTGACTTGGCCTCTGCATGTGTCAAATTGTCTTATACACGTCCTTGATCTTTTGCCCTGCTAACATTTTGCATGTGATTACATTTCAGAGTTTGGAATCTTCAATCATGCAGTAAACAGAGATGCTGCATTAATTTTAAATTCAAGAGATTGAAAAAGAGGTCAACTTGGAGCTAGACACAAACCGAATTTCTGTAAGAGGCAGCATGCCTTAAGAGCCTGCATTTCAGCCAGATGATTGGTGAATGACCCTTGTGGCTGATATATGGGGAGAGAGACAAATGATTTGGAGGTGACAGCCGAGTTAGTGCATCACTGTTGGTCAGTTTCCTGTTCCCCTTGGAGACCTAATGCTAAAAAATATCAAGGACTGTTAAGCCAGAATGACATGGGGGTTTGGGTACCTGTGGGATCCCCAGGTCGTGCCAGGAGAACGTCTGTCCTGATGAGTCAGTTAGTGCCTTTTCATTTCCCTACATATGGCAGGAATATTTGGAAACAGCTCCCTTCTCTCTCTGAAGCTGTCATACAGCTAGTCTCATTGGCCGGTTCTTACTTCCCTTCAATGCCTTTTGCATACACAGTATAGGTCCAACTGTCTTACCTGTCACTGAGTGTGGTGATTGTCAGGGAGGTGGGGAAATATCTCTCTGACAGATATATTTGACATGCTTATTCAAATCATGCCCTCTGTCCACTGATGCTTGTGGAAGGACCTCTTGCTGTCGCAAAGGCTGGCGTCTTTGCTTCTGCATGGGAGGCAGAGGTGTGTTTTTCCCTCATGTCCCCATTTCAGATCTTGTCAAACCAGATGTAGAGATGAAAAATTTCTCTTTTCTCACGTCTCAGGCCAACTCTGTGTAATGATAATTCTATTGCCTTGGATTATATAGATTTTTTTTTAAAAAAGATAAAATGATGATGAGTACTAATTAGCATTGGATGAAATAATATACGTCTGCACTGAGAACTGAGCTGTGCACAAATAAGTGTGCAATAAGGTTTTCAGTTTATCTCTGTGGACAGAGAGTGCATGAGAATAAGAAGGGTGTTTCAAAACTACCCACCGAGGTTACATTTTTATCACCTCCATGACAAGCAATGACTGATGATACAGCTAAAAATTCACTGTGAATTTGACCAGCAGAGAGGAGAAAAAGGTTGAGCACCAAGTCCTGTGTGATTGATTAGAATAAGGAGGAGAATCATTGTTCAGTCTGAGTCTTTACTGATAGCAGATCAGAAGCTGAATATGAAAACCAGAACAAACATACTCCTATAGCTCAACATTAACTTAGAATTAGATTAGACTTCTTTGTGCCTGCGGTTTAATAAGATTTGAAAATCATGTAGCAATTATGCATGTTTTGATGATTCAGATTATGGAGGGGAGCTCTGAAGCTGGAGAAGTGGATTGCCCATGGTCTATGTAGTGTAACAGCAAAAACCTAGGCTTCATAGACACAAGAGTCTGAGTTTGATTTCTTGACTGGCCACTTGACCTTCAGTGAGTTTCTTAACTTTGCTTAGCCTTGGTTTCTTATTTGCAAAATCAGGAGGTTAATACCTGTCATTCAAGTTTGTGGTAAACACTAAGTAAACTAATCTGCCAAACAGCATCAGGCATGTTGAAATCACTGAAGGAATGGGGCTGCTAGTATCATATATTCTTAGAAAAGAGAGAGTTAGGAATAAAATCTGTAGCCGCATTCTAGAAAACAGCATTTGTGTGTGTGTGTATGTGTATTTTACATCATATAGCTCCTAAATCAAGTTCCCCATTAAGAAAAACTAGCATCGGGGCACCTGGGTGGCTTAGTCAGTTAAGCTTCCGACTTTCGCTTAGGTCATGATCTCGTGGTTCGTGGGTTCGAGCCCCGCGTCGGGCTCTGTGCTGACTGCCAGCTCAGAGCCTGTAGCCTGTTTCAGTCTGTGACTCCCTCTCTCTCTGACGCTCCCCTGCTCACGCTGTCTCTCTCTCTCTCTCTCCTAGAAATAAATAAAACATTAAAAAAAAAAAAAGAAAAGAAAAACTAGCATCTATAGAGAGTTTGCACACATTTTCAAATCTGCTACTCAGGACAAAAAAGAGGGAGCCAGTGTTATAATCCAGCTGGAATGGTAGGGGACATTGACTTTGAGAGGTTAAATGACTTGCTCAGTAATGCTAATAAGAAATAGAGTTGGGACTGAATCCAAACTTAAGGTTCTCCTGCTCCAAGCCACTCCAGTTTTATTCTTTTATAATCAAGATTTCATGGGTCACCATTTCCTTCACTCTCTAATTGAAGGGGCAGTATTAGTGCTCCCCAAACACATGCTCTTTCTTATTCTATATACATCCATATACTTCTGATACCGTAATGTACCTGGTATATTGAATCCATTGAACTGTATAGGGTACCAATGGAAAATAAATTTATCATTTTCATTATTGTCCTTTCAAACATTCTGGATATTTGATTTCTGTAACTAGAATGAAATCATAACCAGCTTTTGATGACTCCAGGCAATCTTAGATAATAAAATGTCAACTGACCTTCCAATCATGACAACTGGTACTTGACTAGCTCTTCTCACATAAACAGCTATCAAGCTAGGCAAATATATATGGAGCAACGGTTTTAGATGATGGACAACAGGTATCAGTAGACTGCAATCTCTATGAGAAGGAAAACACATGAACCCATGACAATCCCCAGATCTCTGACTAGAGGCACTTTTAGACCATGGCACCGGAATCTGAAATCCAAGCAAAGCACAACAATCTCCCTGCTTTGAGGTGGCAGAGTTTGGGGCTGCTAAGGTCAGGACTTGCAGGGACGAGTACCTGAAAGGGGGAAGCAGAGCAGAAAGAGAGCTTCATAAATCTGCAAAGGGAGCCCTTGAATCTTTGGCCAAACACCAAGCTGCATGTGTAGAGAGAAACTCTGCGAGGCCTGGCAGCAAACAGCTACTTAGGGAACTAGGAACTGACTTGAAATTTTGGAGATCACAGAGTTCAGGGTAGCATTAAAATTCAGATCCATCAAAACAGAGAGAGATCTTGCTGAAACTTCAGGCATTTAACTGAAACTCCAGAAAGGCCACAACTCAGATACGCTGCTGCTCTAGCTTATGAAAAGAAGTAAGAAAATATGCTTTACAGTCATTAGATAAAATAATCAATGGAAACAGACCCAGAGGTTACAGAGACATTAAAATCAGCAGAAAAGAACTTAAATAGCTATTAGAAATATATTCAATGAGTTAAAGAAAATATTGTCATAATTGGTGAACAGTTGGGTAATCTCAGCAGAGAAACTGGAATTATAAAACAAGAACTAAATGGAATTGAAAAACATTATGTACATGAAATGGAAAATTACCTGGATGAGTTTAACAGAAGACTGAATATTGTAGGAGAAGAGATAAGTAAACTATCCAAATTGACTCAGAGGAAAAGAGCCTGAAGAAAAGAAATGGCCTCAGAGATCTGTGGGACAACATCAATCAGTGTAACTTATGTATAACTGAAATCCCTGAAGTAAGGAATAGTGAGAGTAAAATAAAAAAGAAAAAAGAAAAGAAAAAAGAAAAATTGCCAAAAAATTTCAAATTTAACCCCAAAATTTGGGAACAAGCATTCTTAAAACTTTTTCAACACAGTATTGGAGGTATACAGCATAATAAAGTATAACATAGCAAGGTTTCAGGATTCAAGATCACTGCATAAAAACAGTTGCATTCTCAAATGCAATATAGCAAAAAAAAATGGAAAATGATTAAAAGTCAATTCCACTGTCAATAGCATCAAAAATTATAAAATACCTAGGAATACTTTAATGAAAGATGTGTAAATTCTCTACGTGAAACATGACAAAACAATGCTGAGAATATAGAAAGACCTAAATACATGGAGAAAAATACCACTTATGGATTGAAAGTATTACCACATTCAAAATCCATGTAGAGATTTAATAGTATTAAGAAATCAACTCTTCCCAAATTGTTCTATGGATTCAATATGATGCCACTTATAATCCAAGCAGGTATGAAAATATGGACTTAGAGTAGTCAAAACAGTTTAAAAAATAAGGCACCTACACTACTCAATTTCAAGGTTTATTTTAAATTATAATAATCAAGATATTATTATTGATGTAAGCATAGGTGAACAGATCAATAAAACAATGAAAAGTGTGTGAATAGATCCCACATATATGATGTTATGGTTTTAAAGAGGATGACAAATTCTCAGATACACCTCCAGTCAGGATGTGGGGGTCTCTTGAACCTGGATGGGTCTGTGACTGCTTTGACCAAAAGAATATGATGGAACTCTCATTTCTGAGAGTAGGCTATGAAAGGTTATGCACATTCTTCAGTTTCTCTTGGGACATTTCTTTTGGGAGAAGCCAGTCATTGTGTAAGATTGATTACCCAGTGATTGCCATACTGGAGAGGTCAGGTGTAGATATTTTAATCGATACTCTCAGCTGGGATCACAGTAGACCTCCAGCACACCAGTCACGTGAGTGCGCTCCATCTAACATCCAGCTAATTGAGCCCTCAGATTGCTGTGGTCCCAGGCAACATCTCCGTGTATTCAACTGAGAAACTCCCAAGGTTAAGAGCTGCCAGCAGAGCCTTTCTCAAATTCCTGACCCACAAAATAGTGACCGAAATGAAAGACCTGTTCTATGCTACTCATTTCTGTGTAGCCACCAGAATTGGATAATTTAATGGGCAAATGAGAACCTTTTCAAGAAATGGTGCAGGAACAACTGGATATCTCTATGCAAAAAAAGAGCTTCAATCCATACTTCACACCATACATAAAACATTAGTTTAAATTGGAGGACAGACTCTAATGTAAAAGGAAAACATATAGAGCTTCTAGTTAAACACATTGAACTATAATTATTCAATGGCATATACTCAGCAGTAAGAAAGAAAAATAACCCACTGATACATGCAACATCATGGATGTGCCTCAAAAACATCATTCTGAGCAAAATAAGCCAGACTGAAACAGCACATACTATATGTATCCATCTACAGGAAGTTCTAGGACAGGTAAAACTAATCTACAGTGATCGTGAACAGTAGTTGTCTCTGCACGGGGGTGAAATTCTGGCACGGGTGCCTTCTGCCCATGGCAGGTCTCTGACGCTGATTCTTTTCTTTCAGGTGCTTTAGTGCCTTCCACAGAAATACTCTTGCTGGGTTCTCTAATTGTAATTCTCATAATTTGAGTCTTAACCTCTGTATATCCAACAGCTCATCCTATGCTGATTCTCACTTCTAGTTCTGTCATACACTTGGGGAATTGCCTGGGCAAATTCCACTGCATTGGAGCACTGGGCCAGTTTCCTTCCCACCGTGGCCCATATCTCACCAGTAAAACACCCACAAAGCCTTGTCCCACCATGAACTGTTGCTTGTTTCCAGTATAGGGTTTTACTCTGTAGTTACGGGCTTCAGCTTTTTGCCTTGGACTTCTAGCATTGTTCTGACATCTGTCTTTGGACTTCATATATGCCAAGCAATCAAAGTTAGATGCTCTTAGCCATTCGCTAAATGCTTCTGTTACTTGCCCTTTTCTCCTCCCTAGGAAGGGAAGAGAAAATATAATCCTCCAGAACTTGTAATTTTTTCCAGTAATTTTTCTCTGCAGTCCCTTTAACTTTCATCTTTTTATACCTCAAGAGATTTGATGAAAAATCATGGCAACACTGATTTCTTATCATTCACTTTGCAAGTTCTGCAGAGCCGATGCGCCCTGCACTTTGTATTGCAGGGGTACTTGGTACCTATTGTTTCCTTTCTCCAGCTTTAGACTAAGGCATAAAGAGTCCAATTTTAACATCTTGTTACAGAAAGGGGTCATTTCAATGCCCTGGAAACTGACCTTTAGCTGACATTCTTGGTGTTCCAAAGCAGAGCACTTTTACTGAATTACTGGCTGCAGAGAATCTGTCAGAAGATTCAGTTTGTCCACAATTAACATTAATGTCAAGTGTGACAGCTAATTCTATGATGCTTTCAACATTGAAAATTCTCTTGTCTCACCAGTCTTTCTGCTACCCACAAATAAAAAAAACTGACAGTCAGTAGGTATAACTAGTTCTTCTCTTCCACTGATTAATTCTGTGTTCTCGCTTTAGAATTTTATTTTTAAATTATAAAAATCAATGCAGTCAATACTATCATGGGAATAGTCATAGTCTCATTGCCATTAAAAGGAAGTTTTAGTTTCTTTTTTGTTTTTTAAAGCTTTATTGAGGTATAATTGATACACAAATATCCACATATGTAATGTATACATCTTGATAAATTTGGACATGTGCATATATCTGTGATACCATCACCACAACATCACCACACCTAGATACTAGGAGTTTCTGTCACCTCCAAAAATGTTCTTGTATTATTGTGTGTGTGTGTGTGTGTGTGTGTGTGTGTGTGTGGAGAGTGTGATGTGAAGAACACTTAATGTGGAATGTATCCTCATATTTTATAGTGCACATACCGTATTGTTAACAATGGGTACCATGTTACACTGCAAATATCTGGAACTTATTTACTTTGTATAACTGAAACTTTATACACATTGATAAATAATTCCCCATTTCCTCCTTCCCCCAACACCTGGAAAATATTATTCTATTTTCTGCTTCTATGAGTTAAAACTTCTGTCAACTACTATTGGACCTGCAGCATCTGCTGCGATGACAAATACCTGGGACTGAAGTAACATGACCTCCTTGTTAACAAGTAATGCCAAACAAGATGCTTTAGTCATGGATTTCCTGATAAAAATAGTAACTAGAGTGAAAAGCCAACCAGAACCCGAGACTGTGTTTGTGAAGAACAGATTTTTTACTGGAAAGTGAAATTTGCTTCCTCTTCTTTCTTTATTTTTATTGATCTCTAAATATCATGTTTAGTCACAAAATTGGTTCTCTCTTAAGATCTAGTAATTTCCATCCTGAAGATGGTGATACAAAACTGGGATGTCCTTTTTCCCCTTTTGGCTTGTCCCAAAGCAGCAACGATGATAAATGGAGACATAATATCTGTCTCCAATAGAAAAGAGAGAGCATAAATTTGGAACAACAAAACAGGGGAAGTATTATAACAGTGGTGGTGATCTAACCACCCGGGGGGAGGGTGTTGAATCAAAGAGATGTCCATGTGAGTAGATCCCAGAACCCCGTGTGCTTTTCTAAGGTAGAGTTTCACCTAGACGATAAAGCTCTTGCAGGAAATTGGGAACAAGGTTCACTGGCTGGCACAGAGGCTTCCCCTCTGCTTGGCATTGTTCTGAGAAATGAAGAAGACTGAAGGAGGAATTACATAGGTAAAACAATTTGCAAGAAGCCGTCTGTCCTTGTGGTCATGGGTGGAACTCTGGGAGTCTTTACATTATAAACCTCTCTACAGTGATGAACTCCACAGCTAGGGAAAAGTGAATTCTCAAAAAATTCATGGATACTCCCACGGGACCCTAGGAACCATGTCCTGGCTCCTTCCCCACACGACCCTCATACATATAATTTGTTCATGAAAAACTTACCTGATTCCAATGATGGAACAAAATCATAAATACATACAGCTATTAATACAAAGAAGAAGAAAAGGAAACTAAGTTGCTGATAGTGAATGCTCACCAGAAATACATTGCAGATGAATATTGTACCAAGATATCTCACCAGTCATTAAAAAAAACTAAAGAGGCCATTTCTCTAATACAGAAAAGAGATAAAGCAGAAATATAAGGTGTCAAGGGGAGCTGGTTAGAGAGTAGAAAGATAAACTGTGAGCTAACAGACTTCAGGAAAAAGTCAAAGCCAAATAGCAATAAAAAGGAAAGAAAAACTACTATAGAACTAAAGGCAAAACTATTAACAGCAAAACAGAAACCAGACATTGATGAAAATATAGTAAGGGGCATGATAAAATAAGCACACTGAAATAAAAGCAAACAGTTAGAAAGATTAGAGAAAAAATAAACAGACAAAAATTATATGCATTATATATGCATGTGTCTTTTTTTTTTTTTTGAAGGTTTTTATTTATTTCTAGGAGAGAGAGACAGTGTGAGCAGGGGAGGGTCAGAGAGAGAGGGAGTCACAGACTGAAACAGGCTCCAGGCTCTGAGCTGGCAGTCAGCACACAGCCCGACGCGGGGCTCGAACCCACAAACCGCGAGATCATGACCTGAGCGAAAGTCGGACGCTTAACCGACTAAGCCACCCAGGCGCCCCTATGCATGTGTCTTAAAGAGGAAAAAATGGAGATAATGAATCAGAAAAATATTTAGGCAATTTTATGGATGAAAGAAGAACCTAAAGTTTGAAAGGGCATGCTTTTTTCTGGGAACATTTTACCCAGAATGATACATGCAAACTTCAAGTAAAAGAGAAATTCCAACAAACACAGTAATCTAGACTCAGACTTCTTCACAGAAAATACTGGGCAGCACTTAAAAATTTCATACCCAGCCAAACTAATATGTCTATATTAATATAATGGACATTTTGCAATTGTTAGAATGCAGGGAATTTTGACCCCTTCTTTAAAAAACTGCTAAAGAATAAACCTCAGCCAATCAGGAGATAAATGGCAAATACAGAAAAATGGTGGTGTGCACTGAATCTATTTCATTGCACAAAAACAAATAGGCTACGTATATAAACCTGGTATATAAACCCTGACAAATATTAGAAAGGGGTAAAGAGACAATTTTTTATCATTTTGTTGTTTTTCTCATCCTTTACAGTGAAGCATTAAAAGATACTCTGTGAAGCTGATAAAACAACTGAAAGACATGGAAAAGGGGAGGTAGCCATGGGAGTGGTATCTCCTTATGAGGAAGAATGTTTTATCACTGACATGTGTTACTGGTGCAGTGTGGGTAATAGTGACCAACTGACTTCTGGTTGGATTTATTTTTGTTTTAAAATGTTCTAGGGAGCAATGTACATTCTTACTGCTAGTACCGGGCATGGACTCTTTCACAGGCTTGTCCTTGGTAATTCTCTGGATAAAGGCACAAGTATATTTACCATTACAAAGGCGAGCACTAAAATGATAATATCATCAGCTCAATGGGGCGGCAGAGTAGAGGGAGGTGAGGGGAAAGGGAAAATATATGGGCTATTTCATCTTTGGTCAAAGCATAAAGTTAATTGGCATTGCAAAAATACACCCCTGTGGCTTTGAGCAGGCAAGGATTTATTAAATAAGGATCCCTGCAGCACACACCATAAAGCAATGATTTTTAACCTATAATAATTCTCAAAAACCTCTACTCCTTAAAAGAAACCGAGGATTAAGTGTATTATGTAAAGTCTTAGATAGGCGTGTAATCACTAGATAAAAATGCTTCCAAATTTTCAGAAAAAAATCAAATACAAAACTAAAAGAGAAAAGAAGTTCACACAGGGAAAACTTTTTTAAAAAGGAAAATAAAGAAAATACACTTTTTTGAAAGGTTTATTCATTTTTGAGAGAAAGATGGAGAGAGAGAGTGTGAGTGATGGAGGGGCAGAGAGAGAGGGAGACACAGAATCTGAAGACAAGCTCCAGACTCTGAGCTGTCAGCACAGAGCCCGACGTGGGGCTCAAACTCACAAACTGCGAGATCATGACCTGAGCCAAAGTCGGAAGCTTAACCGACTGAGCCATCCAGGCGCCCCAAGAAAATATACTTTTATTCTTAAGAAAATGAGATCTTTCCTTCTCTTCCAGTTGTCATGGTCTCTTTACTTCCTGACTCACTTTTCTCATTTTGTTCTTTTTTCTCTTCCACCTCCTGGCTGCAGAAGCCATGAATAGAAAAACCACTTTTCTCTTCTGGAAAGGCTTGTGGTTGGGGGTGTGTGCTGGTAGTAGAGCAGAGAAACACGGGCTTTTATAGTCATAACTATTATCATCAACGGTTGCCATGGCTTGGCCTACCTCTCATGACACCCCAGAGTTGGTAAGCTTTACAACGAATGCCTGGCTGTGTCACTGAAGGGTGGCTCAGCATGCCGGGAGGCAAGAGCATACAGGTTCTGGAGAACGGTCCTTCTGAATTTAAAATGTAGCTTTGCCATTCACTCTCGGTACAGCCTGCTCACTTCTCCAGCCTCGGCTTCCTCCTTTAGAGTATTGGAATTAGATACACCTCGCAGAGCTGTCACACAGGTAATAACAGGTAGCATTTATTGGACACTCACTGTGTGCCATGATTTTTAAAGCATCTTACCTTGTGTTAACTCATTGAATTCTCACACTTATTTCATGAGGCATGTGCTGCTATCATTCCCATTTTACAGATAAATAAACTGATGTATGGGAACATGAATCTGCTAATTCAAATCCACAGAACTAGCTAATGGAGAAACTGGGATTACAAGCTCAGGAAAACTGATTCTAAGGCCTGTGCCCTTAACCTCTTCTCTCTCTTGAATTCAAAGGATTAGAGGTAAAATGTGTCCCGTGTCTCACAGCAATTAGTAGATGGTCAAAGAATAAAACTGATCCTAAGGTGAGCTGGCCTCATTGGTGTTCAGGTCAGGGAACGGCTGGTTTTCAAACCACCACGAGAACCAGTTGAGATTTCAGGATAAGTGAAGAGACAGAAAGGTAGCGGACATTCCGGGTAAGTCATAGTTCACCTTTGGAGACTGGACCAATGAGCAGAAGGTTTGGAGCAGACTGTCCCTGGCAACAGCAGTGTCACTCCTAAAGAAGAGAAGCTGTCAGTGTTGAGAAAGAGGCTCCTAGGAAGGAGCCCGGAATAATCTGGAGAATGGCTTTGAAGTCATTTTGTGGGGCACCAGGCAGACTGAAGGGCTTCTGTTACTCTCTGTTCAGAAATTCAAGGGGTGTTGGTCAGTTTGTCTATAATGAATGCAGTTCACAGTCACTGCTCTCAATGTGAAAGTTTCAATACTTCATCAGTGAGCCGAATAGATAAGCTTCTCTTTCGCTTCAGTAAACAGAGTGGGAGTATGCACACAAACTCATGCTCACATGCATATACTCACATTCACATGTTCACATACCTCCACGTGTGGGCGCGCGTGCACGCACAGATACACACTCATACTCATGACCTTTTCAGGTTGTGGGTCCCAAAGTCCGCCAATCTATTTAATTGACTTCTGTCTGAGGTGAAAACTCCATTGATCTGCCTGCATGGAGACCTCCGTCTCTCTGTGTGAATTCTGCCTTTCAAAGAGAGATTGCAAAGTTCTGCAGGGACCATGGGAGCTGACTTGAAACGGAAAGCAAATGTTCAGAAGAAGGGAAGTTACTAAATGCATCACACCTTGAATGCAAAGGCCTATTTTTTGAGTTTGGAGACAGAGCCCTTGAACCCCCTCTCTCTGCCTCAGCCCAGAGCCCAGGGGCTCGCTGGCAGCACATGCATCTGGCCGTGGGCAGGGAGAAAGACCTTGGCCTTCCTGTGGCTCCACTACTTTGAAGCTTCCCGGAAGGAAAGGAACCTTTTCTAGGCCTGCAGAGGATGAGCTGTTCCATTTGCCTCGTTCTCTGCTGCCATCCATCATCTCTTGATGTTAGGACTCTTGATTTCCAAAGTCCCAGTAACATATTTGTGTTGCTCAGGCACTATGTGCCCTACGCGGTGACAGCAGTTGTTGTACTGTTTGCCAAAAATATTTATCTCCAGTCACGCTGCCTTGCTGAGCTGGCGAAACAGATGCATTCATAATGCCTGCTTTATGCGAGGGAGGCTCTTTGCTCTTCAGCTCCCACAGAGACTAACCTGGCAGGAGTGCGAGAGAGGCCAGACCAGCTGAAGGGAAAGCCTCAGGGCTCGTACCCCAGCTGGCATCCCAAATGTGCAGGCAGACAGTGAGCAGAGCCACTCCTGGGCACCATGGGGATGCAGGCTCATGACCACCTCCACTGGCCTCCGCTCCTCTGTTTTTCCTAGGACAGCGGATGGAAGATGAGTTGCTAAAAACTGTCCTGTGTTACCAGAGTCCATAGGGAAGTGCAGCATTTTGCTCTAATTTCTCTGTGCACCACCGCGCTGTTTATCAGGGATGATTGGCTATTTGGATGAAACTAGATTCCAAGTTTAAAGCCACATGGGCATGAAATCATGTGCTAAGTGAGCCATGGGATTCCAGATAGACCCTGCCACCTCTGTTCATTAGGCCACCTGAGGAAGATGCTGCTGATCTTCCGGGGTTCTTTCTAGAGACTGAGCTAGAAGAAGCTCTAAAAGATAATGCTGCGGTGAAACTGAAAACCTTGGTAAGATGAGGCCAGTGGGTACCTGCAGGGCGTGGGCCCTTCCAAATGTCTCTTTTCAGTTGGCAATATTTCTTTTTCAAGTGACGGTGAATGTATTGTGAGTGTAGGTGAAGCAGACGTGTCCTGTTTTTAAATAGCTGTGATTTAAAAAATGTAGAGATAAAGAAGGAAATGAAATAGATCAAGTAAATAAAAAATCAATCCGATGAGATTGGATGTGTTCAGAGTGCTATGTATTGCATGATTCCACTTACATGCAGTATCCATAATAGCCAAGTCCATAGAATCAGGGAGTGAAATGGTGGCTGCCAGAGCTGGGGGGAGGGAGACACGGGGAGTTGCTAAATCAAGGGGTGTAAGATTTCAGTTTGGCAAGATGAATAAGTTCTAGAGATCTGCTGTACAACTGCCTGTAGTCTACCATCCTGTGTTCTACACTTAAAAACTTGGTAAGGGGACACACTTCATGTCCTTTTACTAAAATAATAAATAAAATGTAATAAAATAAAATGAAATGTAATAAAATAAAATAAAACGCAATAAAATAAATTGTACAATACAATAAAATATAAAATAAAAATCTGGGGTGCCTGGGTGGCTCAGTTGCTTGAGCATCTGACTTTGGCTCAAGTCATGATCTTGAGTTTGTGAGTTTGAGCCCCACTTCAGGCTCTGTGCTGACAGCTCAGAGCTTGGAGCCTGCTTCAGAATCTGTGTCTCCCTCTCTCTCTGCCCCTCCCTTGCTCACGTTTTCTCTCTCTCACTCTCTCTCTCTCTCTCTCTCCCTCTCTCAAAAGCAAATAAACTTAAAAATAAAATAATAAAATAAAATAAAATAATAAAATAAAAAAAGCAATCTGGGAAAAGTGCCAGAGGAACATGAGGAGAGAGGACATGAGATCAAATATGACTTCTATAACTATTGGCCTCACTGCTTTTTGGTGAGTGAGGTCTGAGCAGCAGGGCTCCATGAACGTGTTCTGTTTGTTATCAGTGTCAGTGCAAGGAAGAGAAGGGTGACGCTGTCCTTTTCACCAGCGTATCTGACTTACCTAAAGACACTCAATGAATATTTTTTGAAAGCACATGTCAGTGGAGTTGCCCTCTGCTGAAAATAAAAGCAGTGGATCGTCTTCTCTCAAAAATGCCCACGACCTCATGGATTTCTGAGTCAGCCGGGGACGGGTCCTCCCTCTGTGTCAGGGAGAAGCAACGGCGGCCACCCACTGATTTTCTGGCTCTCCGCCTATGAGCGCGGATGTTGGACTGACCTCTTCCCGCAAACTTCCAGAGTTGTTAGTCTATGCACAGGGAGGAGGGAGCTTCTCCAAGAAGATTCCTGCCCCCCTCATGAGAAGAGCCTTGAGCCAGCTTTGGTACACACTATTCAATAGCAGAGATGTTTGTATCCAAGTCTCTGCAGTTTACTGTATTCACATATAGAAATCAATTCATAAACTCATTCCTTTGCGGCTTATGCAAAGGTGCTCATTCAGCAAGAAGGGCCTGGGACTCAGAAACAAAGTTTCCAACATGCATTAGCGCAGGACAAGAACCGAATGAGACACAGATGAGAACTTAGCCTGATGCCAGATTTAAAAAAATTAATACTACCTTTTAGAGTGAGGAGAAATTATTAACTAATATCAAAATCTCCTTCATACCTTGTGAAGTTCATGTTGTATAATTACGAGTAGTAAAATACACAGATCAAAGATGTGGACTCAGTTATTGTCAGTCAACTTTTAGAACAGCTGAATTTAAGAAGCCCTCTCGGTTTTGTTATAAACAGACCCCTGAGGCTCACGGCAGCCTGCACGGTTCTGAGTGGGCCAAGTGAGGCAAGCGAGTGTCCTTCACAGAAATTTATCTTGAAACTGCTTTTTTTTCTGGCTTAAAATGGTGCCTGTTAGTTTATGGATGGGGAAGTAAAGGCAGCGCTCTGATGCTCACCTGTTGTTCACCTGCAGTTCTTTCAGACTGATGGCAGGGTAGCAACCCTTCAGAGGTCGGCGAAGACCTTCATGGCGTTTCTGGGAGGCGGTGGAGGGAGTTTGGTTGGGGTAGGGAGGTCTTTGCTGTCTCTCAGGGGATATGGGTTTGGAGGAAGCCCCGTGGATTCTCCCTTGGCCTCTTGTACTCTGTAATTTGGTCTAAGAGGAGTCAAGTGGCAACAACAAAAACAACATTCGGTGTTTATTAAGTGCCCACTATGTTTGGGGGGGGGGCAGTGTGAAGTATTGTACCTATATTGTTACATTTTATTTTTATTTTTTTTAAATGTTTTTTATTTATTTCTAGGAGAGAGAGAGAGACAGCGTGAGCAGGGGAGGGTCAGAGAGAGAGGGAGTCACAGACTCTGAAACAGGCTCCGGGCTCTGAGCTGGCAGTCAGCACAGAGCCCGACGCGGGGCTCGAACCCACAAATCGCGAGATCATGACCTAAGCGAAAGTCGGACGCTTAACCGACTAAGCCACCCAGGCGCCCCTATATTGTTACATTTTAAATGGTGACTACAACCCTATCAATTCAGTGGCACTATATTCGCTGAGTGGATGGGAAAATTGAGGCATAAAGAGATTTAGAAACTTGGCCGTAGCTCGTCAGAGAGGGGTCCCCCTGGGGAGGTGTCCCAAGAGGGATGCAAGGATGCCAGCCAAGCGGATTGAAGAAACTGGAGATAAACTCTGCAGACCGTGCTGGCTCTGCACCTGCCCCGACCGTGTGCCACAGGCTGGATTTCCCAGGCACTGTGTGTGTGTGTGTGTGCGTGTGTGTGTATAATACCCGATAGTAGTTTTAAGTACCTTTGGGCCAACCGAGGATACATTACAGAGGCTAAATGGGGTGATGCACAAGTGGAAATAAAGGATTCAGGGGTCATTTCCTATCTAAAGACCTATCAAGTAAAAGTGATTCGTGCTGCCCACTGCAATGCTGGAGGAACAATTGGGTAATAATATCTGACACTTGCTTCACAGAGTCCTACTTTTCCAGAATGATTCCCTGAAAGCAACATTATAACTTTTTTTTTTCAGTCTGCCTCCTTCAAATTAGACTCTTGATGTCAGGAACAGCAATGGAAGTGGCTACCAGCTTCCCTTGCTCTTTAGCCAAGGAGCCTAGGTTTATTCTGCGGGGAGTGTTTTTCCATGTTTTCTGAACTTTTCCCTGATGGGGAAGTGGAAGGCAGGAGGAGAGTGAGGGATGTGCAAAGCAGAAATACATCCTCTTTTAGAAACATTTATTATGGTGGTTCAATTTCTTTTTAGCTTCACTAAAGCAGATCAATGTATACCCAAGATAGTCTGGGTTTAAAAAAAAAAAAAAGAAAAGAAAAGAAAAGAGAAAGTGAACGTGTAACAATATAAAAGTTTCCTTGGCAGGATTTCTCTCAGGGGAGGGAGCATTTTGTTGTGTGTGGGGGAGAACTTCATTAAGTTGCTTGAGTTGGAGATTAAGACCCAAAGGGCATGGCCGGGAAGGAAAGGAGGGTCCCCTAATCACAAGCTAGGACAAGAAAGCAAGTGTGTGTGTATAACAGGTAGGTACAAAGGAATCGGGGTTGGGGGAAGATCCAGAGTGAAAGCTCCAGGAGCAGCACGGCTGTGGGATGTTTTGGGGGAAGAAAAATGTGCTCCATGAATTTTTAAGTTGGTTTTTGTCTCTCTGGCAGTTCATCTCTCTGCTTCTGCTCTTCAAGTCCTAACAGAATAATCTTCAGTGCAATAGACATTTCTCACTCTTTTTGGGGGGATAAAAGTGGATTCTTTTGAGGAAACCTGACGACGCTTTCTCTGTGTTTGGGGCAAACGGGTAGCAAGTGGGAACACACCGGGAAGCTAACATGTGCATGACAGAGTGATGAGAGATAATAATTTATACTGAATAGCAACCTTCATGTTTTTGTAATTGAGAATATCTCACTTTATACTTAGAGTATTTCGTTTAATTTTGTTTTGCTTATGATTTTATCTTTTCCTTTTGGTGTAGTATTTTGTACGGCTCCTGCCAGGAAAGCTAAGGTGGTCAATTACCCGTTGGCTGATAATGCCACTTGTGGGTGATCTGTTGCATTCTCTACTGAATTATATGTTTTGTGACTTTTTTTCAAGGCGCAGTCCATGGCTTGGAAAGCTGTAGAATACAATAGTTACCTTATTCCTGGTTTTGCTTTCTGCTGTTTCAGTTACTGATGGTCACCCATGGTCTGGAAGCAGATGGTCCTCATTTTGATGAACTGTGAGAAGGTCTATAGTAGCCGAATGCTACAGTGCCTGAGTCATTCCCCTTACAGGATCTCAGCATGTAGGCATTTTACCAACTTACATCATCACAAGAAGATAGGTGAATACAGCACAATGAGATATTTTGAGAGAGAGCGAGAGGCAACATTTACATACATTTTATTTCAGTATATTGTTATTAACTATTCTATTTTGTATTATTGTTATTAATCTGTTACTGTGCCTGATTTAGAAATTAAGCTTTATTATAGGTATGTATGCATAAGGAAAAATATGCAGAGATACCATACACTCTCCTGGAGAACTAGTTCTGAGTTGCAAAAATAAGAAAATAAAATTACAAGAAAGAAGGCATTGTTCATGGTGAGTGAAAGTAAATGCACAGGCAGATGGGGATGAAGAGCTTTTTGCTCCGCCTGAAGGAAAGCACTAGAGACTTTTGAAGATAATATCCTTAACATTTATATGGTTCTTCATATTTTAAAGTGCTTCCTGGTAATTAAGAGTCATTAATCAGATATTAGCTGCAGGTCATCCGATGAATTAGCTGTTGATTTTGACTGAGAGCTGTGCATAATTTGCAGACTAGAACTGATTCCCTTTATGTTTCACAAAAATCTTGACTTTCTTGTGCACACTGAGAGTGTCGATATGTGTAAGTTTTCATTATGCTTACCAAGATGTACTTCCTAGTGTCTGAATACACATTTATATGCTGGTTTGTAATTTATTGGATTTCTATAGTGGTCCCTCCTTTTCCACGGTTTCACTTCCTGCAGTTTCGGTTACTCACAATCCAGAAGCAGATAATCCCCCTTCTGATGCACTGTCACATCAGTAGTAGCCTACTTCAACTAGACATTGTCTACATCATTCACCTCAAGTCATCTCATCACACGGACATATTATCATTTCACATCAAAACAAGAAGAAGCGTGAGTACGGCACAATGTGATATTTTGAGACAGAGAGAGAACACATTCATGGAGCGATTATTACAGTATGTTGTTATAATTGTTCTATTTTATTATTGTTAATATCTTACGGAATCTAATTTATAAATTAAACTTTGTCGTAGGTATGTATATATACAAAAGAACAGTACATGTGGGGCCTGGTTCTCTCTGTGGTTTCAGGCACCTAGTAAGGGTTTTGGGACATACTTTTCATCGATAAGAGGAAACAACTGCAATTATAGCACTTATGGAGACAAGACTATAAAGGGAAACTCTTAGGTTTTAGACATGTCACAGTGTAAGTCATCACTAAATGCTCTCCTCTAGCACAGGGGGCATGCTGGCTTGGAGTAGCCAGTAAAAATACAAAATAGAGTCTCCTTTCTTCTTTGGTTTGAATGTTGCCACTTGGATGCACCAAAAGATTGTAAGGAGATCTGGAATAAATAACATTTTCATTGCAAGTGGATGCCTTATCTGTTTTGCTATTTCTATGAATCGTAACTTAGTTTACCTCCAATTTAAGCTGAAATAAATTATGCATGTAAGATGGATATTATTTTGGTACATTTGTGTCTAGATATCAATAAACAGTTGTTTCCCATTAGTATTTCTGCATACCTGTTCTTCAAACAATTATCACAGGTAATTGGGGTCTGAGGGAAGGCATAGATCCTTGGACCTGAGCTTTTCAAAAATTAATGGGCACTCTTTTGGGTTTGATGTTTGAATACATTAAAATCACTATGATTCTCATTGGTTTTCTTATAAAGGCTATGAAACTGTGGTTATTTCTCTGAGCAGAACCTCCACATTTCTCTTCTTCCTGTAATCATAAACTTTGTCATAGGTCTCTGTAGTCTGAAGCCAAGTGGCCTGGATTTGAATCCTGATTCTCTGATTTACCAACTGTGTGACCTCAGGCAATTACTTTGCTTCTCCAACACTCGATTTACTTATCTGCACAACATGGAATAATATATCTCCTACCTTCAGTTGTTAGAAGGGTTAAATGAGTAAGTATTTATAAAGTGCTTATAACAGTGTGTGGCACATTTGTTCTTCTACATAATTATTTGTTAAACCTATTAAAGGTTTCACATTTCAAAAATACCTTGTTGAGTTGGATATAGAAGATACTCTATTAATGTTTGCTGAGTCTTTTTTTTTTAATTCACATTTTAAAATACTTTGGCAAAAAATGAGTTCCGATTTCTTCACTTAGCAAAAAAGAAATTATACTTTGCTATGGGTAGCCTTTAAGGAACAAAAACTGGCTAAATGTGCACTATCAAAAACTGCTCGAGTGTTAGGCAAAGAATATGTGGCGGTGGTTATTAAAGCTGGTGAGAAAGAAAAGGGCTGGGTTAGCTTTAGCTTCTCATGCTCACGCTCATTGGTGAGTTCAATGCAGGAGGCTTGGGAGGGCTTGGAAAATCTTACTTGTAATTCTTTAGCTTTACTCACACCCTATTTCACTGCTACACAGGTTATGAAAAAGTCACAAAGCAAGCCAATAGCCAGAAAAAGGGGAGTGATTTGCTCCAGGAATGTTTAAAAATTCCCTTGAATTCTCAAATGGAATAATTTTCATTAAGTAAAAATATTTTAAAGTTAAGCAACAAACTTTTAAAAGGATGAGTTTTGTCAACAACAACAACAACAACAGATACAAATAATGGGCCATTAAAATTCCTAAAAGATTGCATTATATTTAGAAGATTTTTCTTAGAAGTATAAATTTCAGGATACTCTTAAGATCATACAAATGAGGTCAAGCAACTGAGGGTCTGGTCCTGAATCCATTATAGAAATAGTTGTTCCTATCTGTATTTCAACAGCTAATACAGATCTGATGTTTCTTCCCAACATTGGCTCTATAGTTCCCTTTTTTTCATAATGTTGATTCGGCTTAGGCAGATGATTAAGTTATGGTAGGCTAAATTATAGTTCAATAAATAACAGGTGACCCCACCTCTGACTGGTAAAGACCTGTGTTTTGTATTCATACAGTATCATGGAGCCAAGTAACCGTCCCTCCCCACAAGGCTATTTATTTTTCCTCAGCCCTGCTTCCCCTCTAGCTATAGATGCCTATTGCTTACTCAGTGCAAAACTTATGGTAGGGACTGGAAGGACCCCCCCTGCCCAGGGACTTTGCCTCTACCTCTCCCTGAGAAACAGATTTTACCTGGGCCCTGGGTGTAGGAATATTTCCTCTCCCTCTCATGCCACTTCAAGCTTTTCTTCTAAGCTGGTTTCTGATAGACCACATTTGGCCTTTGAGAAGTCATTAAAATTTTAGCTGGTCCCCCCACCCACCCCATTACCTGCTTTTATGATGGTTAACTTTTCTTCCCAGGCTTTGCCAAAGGTAACAGTCATATGTTCTTTCCTCCTCTCGGGAGCTTGGTACCATTTGTACTTCGCTTGATGCCTTGTAACCTCAGCTCCCTGATGGCCTCGAGAAAAATTTTGATTTTGTAGACTATCTGACTTTTTCTGGTTGTTAGGAGAGGAGTGATGTTCTCTTGGAACTGTATGCATTTTAAGCAGAAGCTGAGTTGATACTGAAGCCTTCATCAGACGGTAATTGTGTATGCTTCTATAGCCCAGACAGGAGGTGAAGAAAGATAAGAGTTCCAGAAATTCAGAGGAACAGGCTACATTTGACCCGGCCAAAGGAGCATATTCTTGTTCATCTTACTAATGATGCAGAGAACTGGTGACTCAGTACGTCCCGTTCAAAAATGTCTACCTCAGTAACCCTTTCGTGTAGAATTAATCGTAATCTCTGTATCTTATACTTGAGGCCACTTCAGTTTGGTCCCCAAATGCTTTTCTCAACATCTCCCAACGTGCTCAGCTGTACCTGTGATTCAGTCACATGAGTTGACAGACCTCAGAGGGGGTTCAGACCTCCTTCACTGGAGTCCAGAGTAGGTCACTTTTTAGCCCTGTGACCGGGGGTAGCTGCTCAGTTTCTTTGTTTGTAAAATGGAGACACTAGTAATACTTACTTGCACCATAGGTTTGTTATGAGGTGCCCAACCCATTCTAGACTATTCCCATTTCTCTGAGAACCTCTTCTGCAAAACTAGAGTATATAGAACACTAATGTTCGGATCAGATTCAAATCGGTATCAGATTTCCCCTTTGCGGTTCGTAAGATTAGTGTTTGTGAGCATGTAGGAAATGTGAGCTACTTCATTCATGCAGGAAAGGAGGAGGTCCTTCTAAACTCTTAGGGCAATCGGTGAAGATACCTAGTGTGATGAGTTCTCAATCATTCCCAAGCCTTTTCTCTTGTTATCCTTGTTTAGCTTGCAATCTTGTTATTCCTACTAAAAGAGTGTTAAGACCGAATGATAATTGATTTGAAGTTCTAGCTATCGGCGGAGTTTTAAAAAACACGTTAGTTCTCTGGAATGTAGCTCCACCAACTGTTCTTGCACTAGCAGCCAAGGAAGGAGAGAGCCATGTGTTGTTGAGACCATCTGGAGTGGCTGAAACCTGTTAGAACCTCTCTATAAACTTTTAAGAGTCTGGCAGGCAGGTGTGGGGATTTACTCATTTGTAGCCACTAAAGACGAAAGCCTCATAAGTTCCCTTGCTTGTTAAAACTGCTGCGCATGAGTCTGGGGTGGCCAGCTTCTGTCTTCCCTCTCTCCTTGGCTCTGTGTCTGGAGGCCAGTTGCAGATTTCACCCAGAGAGCTCCTGAGGTTTTGAACCAACAAAGGGAGAATGTTCCCTCCCTGAAGCATAATTCCTGAGTCCTTTCCCAGACACCTTACGCATGTATATATTCAGTTCCCACAGAAGGATCAGCCTCTGAGGTATGCTGGGTGGTAGACACTTTGTTAGCCCTGCTGTAATGAGTTCAGACCCCTTAGATGTACTTAGCTGAGTTTATTGAGTGAGGAAGATGGATTACAAACTGTTCCTGATACTTCTTTGTTTACTGAGATCAGTAAACAAAGTGAGTAATTCCCCCCCCAAAAAAACCCATCAAGGTTATGTTATAGCATATGCAAAAGCCATAAAATTAGCTTCTAATGTTCCAAATTTCAGCCAGATACAGGGTGGGAGCAGGAACTTTTCTGAGATGGAGAATGTTCACTATGTTTATTTTTAATCCCTTACCTAGCCTATCTCTGTGCTGGGCACACAGTAGGTCTGTTGGTTGACATAGCATGTACTGAACAAACATGTTGCGTGATCGACACATAAAAGAGCTGACATACTTGGTCACACACACACAAAAAGGAACCATAGGCTTTGAAAATGAAGATCTCAGTCTAAGCAGGTAGTTGTCCTTTATGGAGAACCCACCATGTGCCTGCCTCCATGCTAAGGATTTTATCTAGGCGAATTCACTTATTCTCAGAAGAACGTGCAATGGTAGACATTATAGCATCAGGTATCAGTGATAGAACCAGGAATTGGAGCTGGTGTTCTGATGAGGTCTAGAAGACAGAACAGACAGAAAGGTAGAGAGTTCTTAACCTTCTTTTTGTTATATCACTGCTGCTCTCCTCTTCATCCTGAGATAGGAAGAGGGCTCCTATACCCAATCACAGGGGTATAGAAGACTCATTTACACACATTTAGATTTCTCTTCATAGACAGGTGTATGTAAAATCAAGGAATTGATAAACATCTCCAGCTTGCTGAGCCATAATTAATTCCTATGTCATGTTCCCTATTTTTGATGACTAAAAAATCATACTTTCACTACTTCCTCTGTCTGACCATCATTCATTAGAGTTACTGTTAGCCTAACAAATCCCCTGGTACTCATTCTAAACAATCTCCTCATTTAATTTCATCCCCTTTATTACTCTTAATCCTTTCTGAATAATATCTCATTCGACTGTTTTTGGACTGATTCGAACTTCTCACTCTTTCTCTGTGGATTCTGCTTGCCTGTGGAAATAACATACTTATTTCACTCCTGTTAAATTTCCGTGTTAGTCAGCTCTTCCACTTAAATTGTTTTGTGTTTCAGTCTGAATGATTTCTGACATTTAAATTATTTATGCTTAGGAACTTTGCAGAACCAAATGTAATAGCTTCCAGAATTATGCAGAATGTGCCTGGGGGAAAAGCCTAAGTGTGAATCCATCATGTCTGTCTTCTTCTTTAGGGATTTTTGTGAATGAATTGTAGCCCACACAAAGCTATGTTGAAGCCCTAACCCTCAGTACTTATAAATGTGACCTTGTTTGACAATACGGCATTTGCAGATTTAACTAAATTAAGATGATACCATAGTAAAGTAGGGATGGGCCCTTTTCTTACATGAAGAGAAGACACAAAGAAAAGCACATAATGAGAATGCTCTGTGATAACAGAGGCAGAGATTGGAGTGATGTGTTTACAAGCCAAGGAGCAGGAAGGATTGCTGACGACTCCAAAAGTTAAGAGGAAGGCATGGAGTAGATTCTCCCTTCTAGAGACTTCAGAAAAACCATGGCCATACCAGCTCCTTGATTTCAGGCTTCTGGTCTCCAGAACCATGAGACAACAAATTTCTGTTATTTTAAGGCACACAGTTTGTAGTAATTTGTTATGGCAGCCTATGAAACCAATTCAGGGACTAAACCATTTCCGGATTTATCATCATCCTCACCTTAGTTGAAATAACATCAACATACTGAGCACTCAATGTGTTCCTGGAACTGGGCTAAGTGCAAGCATATCATATCTTATTGAATCCTTGATTTATTTTTCCTGATATACAGATTAAGAGACTGAGTATTGGTGAAGTCAAATCCATTCTAATAAGAGGTGGATCTTGAAATGGATCCAAATGGATCTACTCCAGGACCTGTACTTTGAACCAGTATGCTTCTCTGCCATCCACTGAATCAGTATGATCATTTTCTTTTATTGATTTAACATTTTGAGGATTATATTTTGTATATAGTATTCTAGCTTCATTGTTTAACAGGATGAAGTCATTGGTATTTCCTACCACCCCCATATTTCATTACTTTTCTGATTCTTCTAGCATCCTCTGTTCTCATTATTACTACTCACTTTCCTTCTTTAAATAGATTTTTAGTCACTAGTAAAATACAGAATCAGATCAGGAGAAACTTGATTATTATTTGTTTATGTCTTTGAGGAAGAGTATATATAGGTCAAAACAACTTTTCTGAAGCTTGCAATTCAAGGAGATATCTAGCTATTAGGACACAAATGTGCTGTGTCTGCCTTTCCTTCAAGTTATAATTTGGTTAAAAAACTATTCTTGGCTGAAACAAGGAACAATAATCAAAGATTCCTTGGTTTCATGTTCCGAGGCAATGTTTTGAAAAGCTTCTAAAGTGACCCAAAACCTTTTGGCATGGTTGAGAGAGAAGTCTGGAAAGGAGAAGCCTCAGTAACTATTTACTTTATTTTTAGCTTATTTGTTAATAAAAATGCCTTAAAGTTTTATCTTTAAAAAAGTTTTAAGTATTTGAAGCTTTATCCGTAAAGCTGTTTCATTTATATTATTTCATTTGATTCACACAACATTCCTGAGATACAAGCAGGACAGATACTATTCTCATTTTAAAGATGAGAAAATACACTTGTAGAGATGGCATGTTTTGCTTAGGGTCATACAGGCAATAAATGGAAGTGGTATTAGATCCAGAGTATTGTGATTTCTAACATCCAGTTAAATTTTCATAAACCAATGCAACTTCATAATAAAAATTAACATTTTTATTGTATATTTAATCTCATAATTCTCATAACCACATTATAAAGTAGATATCTAAAATTGCTATTTCACCAACTCATGGACAAAGACCTAAAAAAGAAGCTTAAGAGGGTTGAGTACATTGCCCAAGGTCCCATGGTTTGTAATGCGACAGAGGATTTGAACCTAGCACAAAACACACACTCTTTGCTGTTTTACTGCACATCTTCCCCAAAGCAAGCATTTGTTAATGGAAGGTAAAACCAAGGAATGGTTTACGAAGTGATGATACACCAGGAAGGTCAGTCCCAGCCTGGAATCAGTTAGGAGACTTGGAGGGTAGTGTAATTTGAATGAAAAGGCATCCAGTAGTCCTCCCTCATCCGCAGTTTCCTCAGCTGCATCAACCGCGGATGCTCCTGACGAATCATCCGAAGGTCAGCAGTAGCGAAACGCTGCGTCACGTGCCTGCGTCATTTTCCTCGCTTCATCTCATCACATACGTTTTATCATCTCCATCGTCATAAGAAAAGGGGTGAGTATAGTGCAATAAGATATTTAGAGAGCGACAGAGAGACCGCGTTCATTTAACTTTTATTATAGTCCATTGTCGTGATGGCTTCCCGGCCTTTTGGCTAAGATCAAGTGTAGTATTATAGTCCATTGTTTTAATTGTTCTGTTTTATTAATAGTTGTTATTATTAATCTCTTACTGTGCCTAATTTATAAATTAAACTTTAACATAAGTATGTACGTATGTATAGGAAAAAAGCATGGTATATATAGAGTTCGGTATTACCGGCGGTTTCAGACAGCGGAGGTGGGGGTGGGTTGTGTAACATATATGTTCTATGGATAACAGGCAACTGCTGTATATTTCTTTCACATTGAAACTTTAGTGGGGTCCAGATTCTCTTGGTTCCCAACTCACATCACGTAAATAATCTCTATTCTGACAGAGCATTTAAATAATTTACGTGATTTTTAAAACATGTACTCGTAGGCTTTCTTTCCTGTCAGCATTTGCCCAGGTACCCTGATGGGACGTGTAGAGTTGAAATCCTTGAGCGATGACGGCTCTGTGCTGTTGGGTGACAGGTTTCAGGACCTGACAGACAGTCTAATTGGTTTAACAGTGATCAGACTCTTGAGAAGTTAAACCCACCTTTAAATCACAATGACATATAATGGGAGAGTTTGGGGGGGAAAAAAAAAGAACACAGCAGCCTCTAATTTTTTTTTTCCTGCACTTTATTGTTACATGTACTGACCACATTTTTTTAACAGTTAAATCTTAGAGACAAAGAATTTTTCTTTTCAGAAAGCAAGCTGGGTTAGGAACTTTATCTGAATGTTTTATATTGAGCAAATTTCTTTGGACTCATCTGAAAAAAATAATAGAAACTCTTATTTAAAAGCGATGCATGACAGAAACTCTTTGTCCACTCACCATTGAATTATTGACTTCTCTGTATAATACTTAGACTGGAGGATATTAGGAGATTTTCTTTAAATTATTCATTGAATGGCTTTAAAATAAATTTAATCCTCAGAAATATTCAGAGCCTTTATTTTGAATGAGGAAAGACAATCAATTCACTGAGAATTGTTTGTGTCCAAATATCAATGTATCTGAATTATGTTTACTCTCACATGTGCCATCTAATGAAATATTCAGAGTGGCTTTTCATTTTTCAGAGTCAACTCATCTTAAATAATTTATTCATCTATTGAACCAGGCAAGCATTAAATCACTTCCTAGGATATTGACGAAAATCTATTTTCTTCCCAATTTCAACACATACTAAAACCCCAAATGAATTCAGCATTGGAATAAGTGATTAATCTAATCTGTACTTCATTTAGTTAAAAAGCCTAATATAAAAAGCCTATATAGGGGTGCCTGGGTGGCTCAGTCGGTTGAGCATCTGACTTCAGCTCATGTCATGATCTCATGGTTCATGGGTTCAAGCCCCGCGTCGGGCTCTGTGCTGACAGCTCAGAGCCTAGAGCCTGTTTCAGATTCTGTGTCTCCCTCTCTCTCTGACCCTCCCCTGCTCATGCTCTCTCTCTCTCAGAAATAAATAAAACATTAAAAAAAAACCTATATAATTTTTCTTTAAAAATTTAATGGCTTGACTTTTAGGATGTTTGGTGATTTTATTAGTTGTTTTAGCAACCTGCTTCCCACATATGCTGGATCAACCGAACCTGTCTAATATATTGTTTCTAACAGTCAACTTCAATACAATCAGATGCAGTGTCACACCACCTCTTTATACTAAAGAATTTATCAGCCATTACTCCATGATGAAGGGTTTCCGATGGCTGTGTTTTGATTCGGACTACCTGTAGACAGAGGGCCAGTTTAACAGAGAGACACACACTTTTCTGTTTTATCAGTGATATTCCACAGCTGACAATAGCAAAAAACAAATCAAGATGTTGTCATCAGGATGTTGACATTAAAACTGAACTGTATTCTGACATTTTCATGAGACCCCTTTTATGATGTGTAATTTTCCTAGTTTTTTTTTTTTCTGGTTATATAAATTTTTTTCTAGGTCTTTTTTTTTTATGGAAAGCTAGTTCAGTGTCACATTTAAGAGTGTAGTTTCCTTATTTAACATGGGTATCTTTGGTTTTCTAGGGTTATTCCTTAAGATGCCATTGATATGGGGGCCTTAGCTTTAATAAAAATTTAGAAGAAAACCATTTGGAACTTTTGCCAGGGCTCTGAATCCCTGAGTTTGGAACCTTCTCTATGGTCCATGCAATGCTGGTGGTGCTTTCTAGGGACTACAAATGTTCACTTTAAACCTAGTTACTGTCATGCAAGTAACTAGAGAATCACTCCCTTGTGATTCTAGGCATAGGCTTGATCATGATATTGATCTGACTCTGTGTGTAACATGTATAACCTTGGGCAAGTGATTGCTGTACCCTTTAAGCCTCAGTCTCCTCATTTACAAAATAACAATAATGATAAAATAGTATTTGCTTCGTAAAGATGTCATGAGAATGGAATTATCTAGCAGTATACTTTGATATAATAGGTGCTCAAGAAAAAGTATTCTTGTCGTTCCTGTATTAGCCAAAGGGGCAGTGGGGGATAATAGGAAGACTGAAGATAAGCGGCCAAAATTTTATTCATCCTTAAATGAGGTTCCACTGCTCCAGGCACTGAGTTAGACAGTTGAACATGTATTAATGGGACAAAGACAGGAAGGAAGTACACAGCTAAGTGGTAATTCATGGGTGCTGGAACAAGAGGTGCTATTTTGTTTCTTCTTTATACTTTTCTGTGCTTCCTGCATTTTCTATCGTAAAGGTGAGTTACTTTTTTAATCCTAAAATTTGTGTTTAAGTAATAATATAAAACTATGCTGCCCTTTGTGATTTTTCTTCCTGTTAACCCAGCTCCAGGAACCTTTGAATTGAGTCCTTTGGAGAGATTTTGCAGGATGATATTTGCCATTGGTATTGCAATGGGATCAGAGGTGTGGGCAGCCCTCAGAAAGCTGGAAATAGAGGTGTAGAGTCAGATGAATCTGGGCCTGATTCCATCCACACTCGATCAGTAACAAGCTGTGCAGTCTTGAGAATGTTACTTCATCTCTCTGAGTCTCTTTCCTGATCCTGTAAAATGGAGGTGACAATCTCTTGTGCAAGGTTGTTGTGAGAATTGAGTCGTGTGACAATTCCTGTGTAATGATCTTAACACAGTCTGACCCATAAAAGTATTCATATAATGGTGGCTGTTATTATTCAGTGAAATATTATTGAAGGTCAACTTCCTCTTTTTTCTCATGAAGCAACTGAAGCACATGGAAATTACATGACTTTTCTGATATCTTCCAGATAGTAAATGACAGATGCTGGACTAGGAGTCAGGTTTGCTAACATCAGTATGGCACTCTTTCCAATAGACAGGTGTTCCAGAATGTGTGTTATTGAATACAATCTTCACACATTTTTCATATAAACATAAAACCCTGCTGTTATTCATTTAATACTTTTCTTTGTGTTTACTTAAGTAACCCTTTCACTTATGTAAATTTGTTTAGAAATTATATGCCATTAATTTAAATATAAATCGGCATCACTTTCAGTGTCATAAACAAAAGGCAATTATGAAATAAATTTAATAACACAAAATAATTTTATTATATTTTACCTAGATAGTATTAGAAGCAAGTTAAATGGGAAAACAGTTTTAAAAGACTAGAACATGCCATGACCTGAAGGAATTGGTGCTCTAATAAGGAAGAAATGAAAAAGTAGAAAGATGTTAAGTTATGGTACCTTGCTGTAAGACACTGGCCATTTGCACTTGGTTTCAGAATGGATCAGAATGGGTGGTGATAATGTGCAAGATTGGTCATGGAGTGAGTACATAACCAGAGTAGAATATCATTTCTGTTTCAGAAAGGTCTGAAACCATCACATGCTACTCATCAGATTTCCTGAGAGGATCTTACTTGTCTAAGAACCTGCCTAGTTTATTCTAACTGATTCCTCAGTCATCCATCCCACTTCAGTGTAGTCTCTGACTTTGCATGATAGTTTTATATCAGCTGTTGCTGTTACTCTTATGCTAATGCATGGAACATGGGTTTTATAGCAACGAGGCAATCCATTTTTAGTGACAGGTTGTAATGAACTGAGAAGGTTATAGTGGGAGAGAAGGCAGTACTACGTATACATCAGTCAAATTGCCAAAAAATGTTCTTCTGCAAAAATGCCAGTCAGGGATTTGATAATGTGACCATGTTCAGAACAGATGCGATAAGGCAGATTGGCAAAACACCTTCTCACCAGAGGCTAAACCTCCAGAGTTTTCATCAGTAATGTGTGAGTAATTTCTCTGTCTCAGTCAACATTTTAGGAAGATAATTACTGAAGTACACGTGTGAGAACAACACTATAGTTCTAGAAATGAGGAGGAAGTAAAGGAAGTCATACAAATGATGAAGAAACTAGCAGGGAAATCCCTCTCCTTCAATTAAAAAACCTTTCTGTTCTAATCTTTTTACTTAGATTCTCTTCCTCACTTTCCTTTATTTATCTCTTTGTGTTTTTCTCCCTGACAGAGTATCCTTTAGTTTTTCAAGTAACTTAACTCTGGCCCCTTCTAATTTCAACTTACTAGTTTTTTGAGAAGGTCTACAAAGGAGGTATGTCCAGCTTGGGAAAATAAAGGCTTGAAAAAAATTGTAATCAAATCCCATGAAATATATGAAGAGGATAAAGATAAAATAGGTTATCACCAAATTCTAATATAAGATTTTTCTGTGAAACTTAGAAATGGTAGATATAAGATACAGAAAAAACCCAGGTAACTGACATTTAAGGGATCTATCCTGAGATTTTTCAAGAGTCTTTCAAATTATAAATATCAATGAAGTATAAAATATCTCATATAAAACTAAAGAAAATATACTGAAATATGTGTGCTTCTTCTAGACTCTTTATGAGCCCTTCCATTAGAAACTGATGCCAGACTATGACAGTGGATGATTGGTTGGCTGATGGTATTAGGATGAGCAGTTTGATAAAGAAGCAGTTTATGGGCGGAGAGCAAGAAAACTATACCAACTTCTCCGTGAAGCACTTGGTGGTAAATGCATTGGTGAAGTTATTCAAACAATCTTATTTTATCTCTTGGGTGATGGAAATTTTCCCACTGGTTGGAACACTAGCCAAAGCATTGTTATAAGTTGCTTTCTTTCCACTTCTTTACAAGATGTATTTTGGATTTATTCACTTTATAGCTATGAACACTGCTGAAGTAGACATTTTTTAATTTATCACAGAATTCTGTGTTAAGCTGTATTGAGTACATGAAGCATCACTTTCTTAACCTTAAAATTCTGTTAACAGCAGGATCATTTGCCTTTTATTTTGAGAATGACTTTTTCTCAAGGCAATGTGTGTGTGTGTGTGTGTGTGTGTGTATTTTAAATAATATTCAATATACTACTCTGTTGCGTCTAGTAAACTGTCCAAACCACACACATTTGTGTCTTCTGGGTCTGGTGCATATTGTGGTGTAATGAATCTGAATTTCTCCACATATCTTTTATTTGCAGATGACATAATAGCATACTTGAAAAATTCTAGAGACTCAAAGTAAAGCTAACTCAAACGATAAAAAATATTTAGCCTAGTAGCAAGATAGAAAATTAATAAGCAAAAATCAATAGCAGACATGTACATGAGTAGCTAGTCAGAACTTGTAATGGGAAAAGAATCTCATTTACAGTAGTGACAGAAAGGTAATATGTGGAAGAATAAATTTAATAATAAATCCTTCTATTTTGAGAAGCAAATGAGAACTTGTAAAATAGTATAGTGTACTATTAATGTAGTGTTGGTATACCTGGCAGTATGTTGGCTGTTATCAGTAGATGGTGAGTCACTGGAAGACAAGAGTCATTTCTTACTGAACTCTGTTTTCTGCAGAGCAAACCAACATACTGGTCATGCATTAGTACCCACTGTGTGTTTGTTGCAAGCAGTGGAAAGCATGCAATTGATGGCCATTGGAAATTCCCTGAAAAGAGGTAGAGATGCTCCTACCTGGTTTTGTGTGGTGGCTAATGCTTCTGGGATGGAGCTCTGTTTATTTTGTGCATAGTCCTTGCAGAAAAGTTCCATCATAGTCTCTGGTAAAAAGAATAGTGGGAGCTGGACTGGAAGCCCCATTATCTGTGGAGCTTTGCATGCTGATGGTGATGCTGTATCGGAGTCTGCCAAGTTTATCCACTGGGGCTCCCAAAAGGAAACTGTCTGGACATTCACAAAGCAAGCATACTTAAGGAACAAGATCATTTATATGAAAAATTTAAAATTACCTTCCACTCTGTTAAATAGGATGACTAGTATTCAGTATCTTTCTGGCAGTTCTAGTCAACATGAAATGGGAGGAAAAAGTGATAAGCTGGGGCACCTGGGTGGCTCATTCGGTTTAGCTACTGACTTTGGCTCAGGTCATGATCTCACAGTTTGTAAGTCTGAGCCCCATGTCAGGTTCTGTGCTGGCAGCTCAGAGCCTGGAGCTTACTTTGGGTTCTGTGTCTCCCTCTCTCTCTGCCCCTTCCATGCTTGCACTGGGTCTCTCTGCCTCTCAAAAGTAAGTAAGTGATTAAAAAAATAAAATAAAAAGTGATAAACTATACAAATTTTAGCAAAGAAGAGATAACTTTTTTATGACATGAAAATGAACTATTTTTATGAGTTAATAAAATAACTATTTTATTATAGATGACATGAAAAACCATTAGAAATAAAACAATTTTAGTAAGTATAAGACTAACATATTAAAACCAATAGCATTTCCTTATGCCAGAAATAATATATTAGAAAATATAATAAAAAATTCTAACTCGTGATAGAATATGCTTGGGAATGATAAATAAGTAATAATAAAACCCAGCAGTTGAATTTGATGTCATCTGCCATTTTTACTTTGAGACCATATAAAGGCCTCTTGCTGCAGAAGCCTGCTTATTGGTGCCAAGCCTCAGTAGCTCTCAGAATCCTACTTCAGAATGCAACCATAGAGAGACAGCAAGCTCGGTGTGAGAACATAGTCCAGAGGGGCACTGCCTAGATTTGAAACCCAGCTTCAAGTTGTAATAGGCATATCCCTGGCAAGTATGGGTCCTAATTGTTTCATCTGTTAAATGGGGCTAATAAATATATTTATGTAATGAGGCTGTGACTATTCAATAAGGTAATACATACAAAGCAGTGTCTGGAACATTACAGTTGCCACACATGTGTGAGTTCCCATTAGGATCATCACTGTGTCTTCTGCTTGACATCATCCACTGTGGGGTCCTACAGAACTTAGTTCCCCCTTAATAGTTATAATAAAGTTAATTTCATCTCCAAAGTGTTAACAGGAAAATGATAGAGGCTTACCTGGCAAAGATGGGTCAGACTCTAAGTTTCACAGGATTTAGGCATGTTCTTCTGAATGTGCATTCCATCTTCCTACCTTACAAAACTCTATAAAACCTTCCTGATGGTTTTATAAAACTATAAACACTGTCTAATGGAGAGACATGCTATATCTCAGATGAGATTCAATATCATGGATGTGTCAATTCTTCCCAAACTAATTTATACACTTAATTCCAGTGTAATAAACTCTCTCTCCACGTTTATCCCAACTTAGCAAGTTCATTTTAAATTTTGATTGGAAGACTAAGTGCACCAGAAAAGAAAACACAAATTAAAAATAAAAGAATAATGATAGTGTTTACTTTACATCTAATAAAAAATAGAGCTCTAGTGATAGAAGCAGTCTAGTGCTGGTATCTAGTACAGTATGAAATATGGTAGCCAGTAGCTAGGCATGGCTATTTATATATAAATTAATTAAAATTAAAAAAGATGAAAAATTTAGTTTTTAGCTATCCCACATTTCCAGTGTTCAGTAGCCACATGTGGCTACTACATCAGACAGCACACATATAGCACAGAGAGTTCTGTTGAACAGTACAACTCTAAAAACAGATATATGATAATCTAGGATAAAGATGGCAATTTGAATAAATGAGCAAAAGAGGATTTTTTCAGAAGAACATTTAAATTTTTTTTCTGGTTGCAAAAGTGTATGAAAAATGATAAAATATTCTGAAGCCATAAAGAAAAATAAAGCAAGTAAGACTACATCAAAAAGGAAACTTTTCTGTAAGAAAAATATAAAGAGAATAAATAATAGATGACAACTGGGAGAAATTTGTAACCTAATTGACAAAAAGACTATTTAAAGTACTCTTGAAGATTAATTAAAAAAAAAAAAAAAAAAAAGCTTCAGTAGGAAAACTGAATTGAGTATATTAAAGGTCAATTCAAAGAAGAAAGAATGCCATGATCATCCAACTTATAAGTAGATGGTCAATTTCTTTAGTTAAAAAAATGCAATTTAAACAACATTGAGATCGATTTTTTTTTTCCTGTCATACTGCCAAAGTTTAAGAATGAATAGGCTTTCTCCATACTATTAAATGGAATAGAGATGGCTACCATATGTTTGGCAAGAAATTTGGCAAGCGTATGCAGATTTAAAACATGCTGACTTCTTTTTCTAAATTTTTTATTTTATTTTTTATTTTAGAGAGAAAGAGGAGGGAAAGGATGTGTGGGGGAAAGGTGCAGAGGGAGAGAGGGAGACAAACTCAAGCAGACTGCAAGCTCAGTGCAGAGCCCAAGGCAGGGCTCAACCCAAGGACCCTGGGATCTGATGTCCAGTGGACTGAGCCACCCAAGCTCCCTGAAATATGCTTATGTCTTGACTGAGCGATGCCACTTCACATGAAGATGTAATTGTATGTAAAAGATTAATTGCAGGACTATTTATAATTCACTACAAATGGAAAGAGTACAAATGTCTATCAATAGCAGATTTGTTTAATTACGGTGTATCTATAGGGTGTGTATATGTGCACATACTTATGTACATGTGTAACAAAATATGTACACGTGTAACAAAAATGCTATAGAGCCATTAATACAATGAGGTAACTCTATATGTTCTAGTGTGGGCAAATACCTTCAGTGTACACTGAAGTAAAAAACAAAGAGCATTACTTGTAAATAAATACTATACATCTTATAAATTTATAATATAATTAAATAATTGACCTACAGAAGTATTTATAAATAAAACAAAGACTATTATATAGAGTATTACCCAAATTTAAAAATACATATTTCCCTCTCTTTCTTTCTCAAACATGTATATTTTTCATATGCTTAGAAATAAGTCTGGAAGACTTAAAACTATTTATAACATGCTTTTAAAAATAAAAATATTCATATGGTAAAATGAGAAAGTTGAGCTATCAGATGCAAAGAAAAGTTTCTGGGGAGCCCAGGAAAGAGGGCATAAAAATTTTCAGAAAATAATCTACACTGATCAGACTGAGGTAAGTATTATATAGTAGGTAAGAAAAATACTATGGAGGTCCACACGGATGTGCAATTAATTCTAATTTAGGGGGGGTAGAAGAAAGGAAGGGGTCCCAGAGGATATTTGAGTTGATTCTGAAAAGAATAGGATGTTGGGAGGGTTTGGAAAGATAGTTTAGGGGTCAGAATATACAGTTAAAACCTTGGATTGTGAGTAATTTGTTCTGCCAGTGTTCCTCAAGACAGCAAACATTTCTAATAAATTTTAACTTGATAGATAAGTGATGTCTTGCAATACAAGTAGTGAGTAGTAGATGATACCAAATGTCATATGATCACAACTGAGCCAATGGTTCTCTCTCTCTCTCTCTCTCTCTCTCTTTCTGCGTGATTATGTGGTCGCCTCCCATGCTCATAAGCTCAGTCTCAGGCTGCAGTGTTTGGCAAAAAGCAGTGACTTTTCAGAATATTGGAAGGTGCTCACAACTGGCACTAGTGTAGTTTCTGTCACTTCAAAGCACCTATGGACAGTCCTTTGCTTTTCCATAGAAGAGGAAGCTTAGGAACACTTTGCTACGTTCTAAATAAGGCTGCCTGCAAATATCAACCCTTTTCTCTGCTGCCTTATTGCCAGTTACATTCAATACGGTATATAACGAGTTTATTAATACTGTAGTCAACATGCGAGTGTATACAATGTCGCATGTTGAAAAAGATTGAAGGGGAAGGCAGTAAGAGGAAGGAAGTGATCACAGTGGAAGTTAAGAAGGAAATTGTCAAGAAGTATAAATGAGGTATGTGAGTGGCTGAAATTGCAAGATTTTTTAAGAAGTTTACATCTGCATCTTGTCTGCAGAGGAGAAGGAGAAAAAGACAGAGGAATCCCTCACTTCAAATGAGATTAGGGAGATGCATAAAATGTGGGAAACAGTGCAAAATTTTGTAGAAAAACATCACTTGAATAAGGCTGTAGCAGTGCGAGGGATGTATCTGTTTAACAACAATGCAATGTCACATTTCTGCGAGATCCTCAACAGGAGGCAAAAGCAAGTGTCATTGGTTAGGGTCCTTGTTAAAGTTGTACGAGAAGAAAAAGATTCCATTGAACCAATAGGTAGCAGTGATTCTGTTAGTGATAGTGAAAGTGGAATAACCCTCCTCTCTATTGTCCCACCAGCCCACGAAGGTTTTCAAAGGAAAGTCCAGGTTAATTAGTTAATTTTCCCTTACATTTTGTGTTTTCTTTATTAATTTGTATTATATTACAGTACTGTAATAATTTTTATATGAATATTTTGGGTTGTGGAACAAATCATCTGAGTTTTCATTATTTCTTATGGGGAAATCTGCTTTGATATACAAGTGCTTTGGATTACAAGCATGTTTCTGGAATGAATTATGCTCACAAACCAAAGTATGGCTATATAGGACAATATACTGCTTGCTAATGAGCTTTGACTGTATCCTACACGAAGCAGTGGGGAGCTAGTCAAGGGTTTTGAAGCGTGATGAAGTAAGATCGGACATGTGTTCTGGAAGGATAAGTTTGGTGGTGGGATGAAGGATGACCTAGATAAGGGAGAGACTAGAAGCTCCTTAGGGTATTGTGTGTTCACACCAGCAATGCTGTGATCCAGAACAAAGATACTGAGAGTGGAGCGTGAAGGAGAGAGCAGGCAGGAGAGAACCTACACGTATCTGCAGAATTCTGTGTATCCCATCCACCTCCCAAGATGTTTCAGCTACTCCCAGGGTATTTCCCACCATCCTTCCCTGTCAAGGGTTTTGTCTCTGGCCTTCTGCCAGGTTTCTCCTTCATGAGTTGCCTGCCAGCCATTGAGGCTAATGTGGCTTTTTGAAATACAATAAGGCCTGGGAGCACTATTGACTTAAACATTAATTAATTAGTGAGGCACCCCTCATAAAACAGATCCTTTTTAGCCAGAGAAAGCTAAATGTCTAAATGTAGAGTGTAAATATGACTGTAGTTCACTGTAATTGTGAAGAGTGTGAAACAACTTACCTAATGGTTTAGGGCAGGTTTAAAGTGGGTTTAGTTAGAAACTCATTGCTGTGCAACTCAGACATTTGATCAGCATTGCTCTTCTCTTTTTAAATAAGGGAAACAGTACAGACGAGGGCTCTAGAGGCTAAGTGACTCACCAGCATCTTCTAGGCAGCACTGCTCAAAGAATCCTATGGAGATAGATTTCTCTTCTAAATTCTCCGTGCTGCCTTGTGGACTTGGTTGCTAAGGAGTCTGGCCAGGCTTGAATGCACATGGGAAGAGAAATTGAAGATGGCCTGGTGTCAGGTTATTTTCCTCTCTGGGACTTGCCAGATCATTAGCCCTTTACTAGGAAACTCCACAGTGATAGTTTCCTCTCGAGTGACTGCTTCCCATAGCTCTTATGTTCACAGAGAGGTTTCCTTGAGTTCGACACTAGGCTTGGTGCTATATGAAGGAAGCCAGAAGATTGAGACTTAGTCTGGGTCTTAGGGAGCTTGCAGTTTAAATGACAAAATAAGACTAACAAGTGGGAAGCAGTGAACTCTGCAAAGCTGTCAGAGGAGTGGCTGCCCATATTGTTCAACACAGGCCTAGAGACATGTTATCATCAGCGGTCACATAGTCCTCAGTCTACATTTAGTTCTTGGGCTACCTGAAAACCCCTGTCTTCTCGCAATGACTCTCTCAGCCAGTATGTCACTGACCCGGGGTTGCCAGGGCTGAATGAGAGAATTCCTTGTGTGATCCAAGCTGCATTCATCTTAAGGCATTTCGAAGGTGGAAAGATTGATACAGCCTGAGAAGCCTTTGATGCTTAGGTGGCACTGAATGGATGTGTGAGAGCGGGCTTTGCATTTTCTTCTCTTCCACATCCAGGAATACAAAGGCTGATGTGATGCCATTCAGGTCCTTAAAGCACACTTCTGAAGGGAGCAGGACACGCCAACAGTATTTGTCAACACACATATACTGGGAAACTGTTCTGTAACAGCTGCTGAGTCCAGCAGAGGGGAAACAAGATGAGAAAGCCATGACTCCTGCCCTGGAAAAGCTTCTTGGATGAAGGTCTTAACATCTTTGTATTTCCTGCATCTGTTGGAAGACAACAGCATCTGGGACATCTGGCATAAGGTAGGCTGTTTTCTCTATCCAGGTGAAACTGGAGCGAAAGACACAGAATGTCGTTTAACCGATCATTTAAGCCATGCTCTTGTTACCCCTCTTCCCACATCCACCAAACAGCTAGAATGTTACTTTCCTGCAGTGATCATGAAGTCTGAAGAGTAATGGTGGGAATATGAAAAATGACATTTGAATGACTTACATTTATCAAATGTGCTCCACTGGGAAAAATACTTAAATTCTTCTGTTTGCTTAATATTTACATGTATAAAGAGATTCACAATTACTCTCATACATCTACAGTTATGGTGGTGAAAATACTATTGTTATAATGATTTAATTTGTTCACAATGTAGCAATACTATAATCCCGAAGTCATATTCATCATCTTTCTTGTATGCTCTTCTCCCAGTCTATTTATTCTCCTACTTTATCTTAAGTTTTTTAGTGTTTTATTTATTTCTGAGAAAGAGAAAGAGAGAGAGAGAGAGAGGGAGACACAGAATGTAAAACAGGCTCCAGGCTCTGAGCTGTCAGCACAGAGCCCGACGCGGGGCTCGAACCCACGAACCACGAGATCATGACCTGAGCCAAAGTCGGACGCTTAACCGACTGAGCCACCCAGGCGCCCCATTTGTCCTCCTACTTTATGCCCTGTCTCTGCCCAAGGCATTCACCACCCTTCTTGTGCTCAGCAAGAGTCTGAATACTGGAGCCTCATTAGCTTCGCCCCTTTTACCTCTGGGTCTACCTACTGGTCCAGTTATGTCTTGCCATGTTCCCTTTCCCGAGTCTATTCCTTACTAATACTTCTGGTTTTTAATTGCCTTTAATGGCTGTGCAAAATAAACACTACATCTCCCAGTATTTCCTTACAACTAGACGTGTTTCCGTGTCTTTAACCTGACAAACGAGATGCAGGTAGCAATGCCGTGCGGCGACTTCTAGGAGGCTTCTGAAGAGACAATATGTGTACCATTCGTCATATTATTTTTTGTCTATGTGCTCCCTGCCTGGAGCCGAGGCAGCCATTGTTTTTTCTTTTACAGAGAAGTTTTTAATTTTGAAGGTCAGTTTTTCCATTTCTTTTTCTTGATGGATATTTCTTTGGGTGTTGTATCTAGTTGCAGACAGGATAACCAAGGTCACAACAATTTTTTATGTTTTTTTTTCCTAGAATTTTTGTAGTTTTAGCTCTTAAATTTAGGTCTGCAATCCATTGAATTTGTATGCATGGTGTTAGGTAAGGCTCCATAATCATTTCCTAGGGCTGCAAGCAGCCATTTTGGACCATGAGGCAATAGTACTAGCAAGCATAGTGGAGCATCAGGATAGCAGAATGGGGGGCCGCCAGTGGGGCTGCCCTCCAAGCTCTCGACTGCTTAACTCTGAATTTCTTTCATGTGAGAGAAAAATAAATTTCTGTCTTTCAAAAAAGGCCACTGTTTTGGGTTCTCTCTTACATGAGTCCGATCTGATCCTGATTAATACACGCCTGCTGCTGTCTCTTTCTTGCTCTTCTGACTGTTGTCAATCTCAGAGGAGACGGATAAACATAATGTAAGCCATCTAGTGGAAGGCTTAGCAGCACAGGCTCTGGAATATTCTTGTGTGGTTCTCTGCTCTATATGTAGCTGCACATCTCTCTGCCTCAGTTTTTTCATTGTTAAATGGGGACCACATAAGTTTACTGAAAGGAATAAATGAGATAATGCCTATGAAAAACTCAGATGCATGGAGTCCAGTGGCATGTGCTCAATAGGTGGCTTTTCTTGATATTATAGTATTGTGTAGTTTGATCTAAGAAAGAGCTCTTAGAACAGATGTCACCAGACATGATACAACAATTTGCTAAATAGTAACCTGCCAGTCAGACTCCTCTCAGCTAAGTCATTTTTATGTTTATACCAAAATTTTATATTTGGCATGTTTATGTTTACATTTAAACTCAAGGTATGCAAATTTATAGGTCATATTAAATCACAGGCTTGCGGTGACTATGTTATACTTGTTGATGTGCTGTATTTCTAAAAACATTTTTCTGGCCTCATCTTTTATATCGTCTTCTTTGGCAGTGGAGCCTCTTGTACCCAGGTTTTCTAGTATCTTCTATAATATTTACCACACCTGAAGGATTATTCTGATTTTGTTGCCCTAGGATTTCTTTATGCAGACATAAAACTGTGAGACAGGGACGCCTGGGTGGCTTAGTCGGTTAGGCGTCGACTTTCACTTAGGTCATGATCTCGCGGTTTGTGGGTTCGAGCCCCGCGTCGGGCTCTGTGCTGACTGCCAGCTCGGAGCCTGCAGCCTATTTCGGAGTCTGTATCTCCCCCTCTCTCTGACCCTCCCCTGCTCACGCTGTCTCTCTCTCTCCTAGAAATAAATAAAAATATAAAAAAAACAAACCTGTGAGACAGAATGTTTTCCAGCTAATTTCAGCAACCACCTTATTTCCAGATTAAATTTCAGACTTTCAGTCAAGCATTTCTGCCAAATTTCACACTCCATTATTTTCTTTTCAAGGATCCTTTAAAAATAACAAATTTAAAAAGTTGATTAAATAGATGTATCCCAATAGTGTTTGTGACCTGGCTGTCATCCGCAACACTTTTGAATAGTCTTATTCTTAGCAAGATAACGTGTTTTATTTTGAAATCGGCTTTCACTCAGCAATAGGATTATTGATGCCTAGTCTGTAACTGTAGCCTGACAACTGTAGCAGATTTCCCCAATACCCTAGTCTAAGTGTTCTTCTTTCCTGCCTTTCCTGTGTCACTTCCTAAATCCTCCTACACATCGCTAAACAGAACTCGATAAAGTCACTCTCTTGCTCAACAGCTTTGTTTCACACAGCTCTTTTCTCAGCTGTCTCTCTATTATATTTTCTTAAATTTTTTTTTTTTTTACTGTTTATTTTTGAGAGAGAGAGAGGGAGACAGAGTGTGAGTAGCAGAGGGACCGAAAGAGGAGACACAGAATCCAAAGCAGGCTCCAAGCTCTGAGTTGTCAACACAGAGCCTGATGTGGGCTCGAACCCAGAAAATGCAGGATCACGACCTGAGCCAAAGTCAGACGCTTAACCGACTGAGCCACCCAAGCACCGTTCTCTATAATATTTTCTGTTCTTCCAGACTTATGTCACCCACTCCATGGAAACCCAATGCCTGCAGCCAAACGTGGTGTTTCATTCTTCTGCCTTCTCTTATCAAAAGGGAAAAATTTTCCCCCAATCATATATCTTGTAGAATTATTATGTTTTGCCTCAAATTATTCAACTTTATTATTCATGACTGCCAAAACTGAACATGAGTGGACTAGGCTCCTGTTGGCCTCTGTCATGTTGAATTATTTTTTCCCCAAAGGAAGGTGGTAAGGCAGCAGGTTAGAGATCAAGGACCCAAAGATGTGAGCAGAGACAGAATTCGTGAACAGCAAAACTGAGGAAGTCAGGGAAAGAAATTGAAATAAGAGTTGACCCAAAGTTCATATCTTGCTGGATTAATGACAAAGTGAGTTGGAAACAAGCAAAGCTTAAGGAAATTCATAATGGGTTTTGGGAAAGCACTTTGATTTCTAGCCAGTTCATGGCTTTCTGTCTTGGGCTGGCAGGACCAGTGAAAGGTAGATGATGGAATTGCTGGATGGGAGAGGTGGAAGTGGAAGTCCAGTGGGACCAATTAACTCTGTATCTTTAAATTGCCTTAAAAAGTATTTTTCCAGTTTTTTAAAGTAGGGTCGGTGGTATGACATTATTAGAAGGAGAGACAGATGGTGTCACTGATTTGGATTGTCTCCCAGATGATGCCTCTTGGCTCTGCTCTTTGATTCTGGATCACATACTGTATTGTGTTTGGTGGCCAAAGGCCTCTTCAGGCAATAACAAGGTAGAAGTGGGTGAAGTGGTGAGCTAGAAATGGAAACCCTTGTTGATAGGAAATGGCGAAAATATGCAGAATCAGTATCATGAAAGTGGGATTTGAGCTAAGCTAATTATTAGTACTTCTGCAAACTGCAAGTTCTAGATGTCTCTGCAGAGTTAATGCTGTGTGTCAAATGGGGGGATTTTCATGGGCCAGCTGTGGATGTCTATTGAAGGTAAGGCTTAAGGCCCTGCGGTGGTTTTTGTGAATGGACACCTTACCTCCTGGGAACTGTTTTCTCTGTAAGTGCTGCAGTCCCCTAGTGCTCCCATATTTTAGTAGTACTGTGTGTGTGTGTGTGTGTATGTGTGCAACTCTTTCAACAAAGGATTCAAAGCAATTTGGACTCTTCCTCATAGTTCTTCCTTATCTCTCACTGAGATTCTTCTAATAGTCTCCTAATTGATATGCATCTAGCTTCAGCCTTCCATCCCTGCAATGCTTCATTTGTACTGCTGGGAAATCTTTGTGGAACACAAAGCTAATGGTTTCTCATTGCCTGAAGTAATTTGGCCACATATCTAAAGGTGACCTTCACCTACACATCCTGTAGAAAGCAGTCTTTTGTTGTGCAGACATGGCCCTCCACATCCTGACTTTTCACAGTCTCCTACCTTATACCGCTATAATCCTTTGCTCTACTCATGTCCCGCTGCATGCAGTTTACTCACACTCCAGATTGTTTCTTGTCCATGCGCCTTGCTCACAGTACTGTGTGTACTCATGGATCAGGCTATTTTTGATGGAATACTGGATGGTGTATATAAAATATGTAACCAATTTTGAAATCTAGGATGATGTTATCATCTACCAGAAATAATACATATTTATGTCTGAAAGGAGAATTTAGCAACCTGATTCTCAGCCCCTTTTGGAACTGGCAGATACCCTTGGTGGAAATGTGGTCTCAAATGCCAAGCTCAACAGCCTGGGTTATTTCTACTGCCAGATAGTCTTTACTGACTTAGTACTCTAATGATGCGGTCCATCATTACCAGAAGTGGAAGCATGAATAAGTAATTTTAATATACTGAGAAAATTACATCAAATCCTCCAAAGTGGAGAACACAAATGTCTCTAATTCTTGGTAAAGAGGGGCCATAAAGAAATATGTGTGGATTATTCCTAGCTCCACTCTTAATCCAGTTATTTGCCAAAATTTATAGAGTTAGACTAGTAATTTTGATTTTCCATTTGGCAAGATGTGTACAAGAACATAGGTTACTATGTTTTTCCATTCTCGTAAGTACTCTTCTTGTTATATATGTTTTTTTCTGAGAAAACTGTATTTCTAATTCTAATCCTAATAAAGTTTTCAATTATTTAGTTATGCACATTTTGTCTCAAAGTAATACTTGTGAATTAAAATGTTCTTCCTAGGCACTCTTCATAACTTGAAGTGTAGGAGGGTGTTTTGGCTGAGACTCACAGAGGCACATGAAGTTTGTTATCACACTCCCCCAGAGCATCTCTGTCTCCTCTGGGAAGACAAGTCCTAGAACTGTCAAGAAGTTCCCAAAGGAAAGGCTCTAGCCATTCCTTGCTTTACTAGGCCCTGAATTTAGAGTTTAGAAATATATAAACATGGTTGAAAGACTGGGATGGCCCACCAAAAGCCATATTGCAAGGAGGGCCAATACAGTTAGTTCTTGAGATCTTGAGAGAAAAATCATATGAAAATACAAGGAATCCTAACAGAGTGGGCCTGAACAAACTTGACTCCAAGTGCAGTGCAAGGCTGTCCTTCGGCCACCATCCAGTGCAGCACTACCAGATTGCTGTACCCCCGGTTGTATGATAAAGAACATCCTGGTGAACAGGCATCCACGTCTCTGCTGTGTGATTCTCCCCTTCCAATCCTGAATATCTGCCAAAGGTGGTTCTTTATACCTGAGATCCAGGTGAAAACTGAATGAAGACTTGGCAAAAGATGGTGCAATGACCAAGACATTAGCATTGGAGAATGAAGATGGTTTATTTCCAAAGGGACATTAGTAGTTCGGGGAAGAGCATAGCCTTTGACAGAGGGAGATGGCTGAGTAGAGTAACAGTTAGAAAATGGGGCAGATATACAGGGATAATTTTAGTAAAAAGAGAGGGACTGTAGAACCACAGTTCAGGGACTATATTCTGTATAAAAGATACTTCCTTTCTCAGCTGTTGGGGACTGCTATAGAGTGAATGCTTGTGCCCCTCCAAATTTATATGTTGAACTCTACCCTCAGTGTGCTGGTGTTAGGGAGCAGGGCCTGTGGAGGTAATTAAGATTATAAAAGTTCATGAAGGTAGGGCCTTCATGAATGAGATTAGTGCCCTTGTAAGAGTTACAAGAAAGAGAGCTTTCTTCCTGTCTCTGCTCTCTGCTCTGTGAGGACATAATGAAAAATCAGCAGTTTGCAACCCAGAAGAGGGCCTCACCAGAACCTAGCCATGCAGGTACCGACTCTCAGACTTCCAGCCTCCAGAAGTTAAGAATTAAGTGTTTGTTTATAAGCCACCCAGTCTGTGGTACTCTGCAAAATAGCAGTCAGAACTAATGAACACAGCACTCTTAGTATGACTTAAAAAGAAGGGGGCCACCTGGGTGGCTCAATCAGGTAAGTGATTTCGACTCAGGTCATGATCTCACAGTTCATGAGATTGAGCCCTGTGTCTGGCTCTGCGCTAACAGCATAGAGCCTGCTTGGGATTCTCTCTCGCCCCCTCTCTCTGCCCCTCCCTGGCTCATGCTCTGTCTCTTTTTCTCAAAATAAATGAATAAACATTAAAAAAGGGAGGGGGGAAGGAATGGAGATTCTGTTATTTAAAAGGTGAGAATCCTTAATCTTACTTTAGAGACTAGTAAGGGTCGTTGAGAATATTAAAAATATATTTATCCTCTTGAAAAACTCTTTACCTTTAACTCCAGCAAATACATTGAATATAGACAATTAAACTGTAAATTTTGATCTGTCTTCTGTCTATAAACACTAGCTTTTCTAATATCCACGAGCTGTTGTTTATGAGGATGGATGGCATTTAGAATTTTCACAAAGATAAGTACATAATTCTTACTACAAAGATGCTATTTCTTGTGAGAAAAATGTATATTGGTAAAAACTGTTTTTATGAACTAAGACATTTATACAGTCCCTTTGGAAAGAAATTGCACAGCTATTTATATACATTCTTTTTTGGTCTTTCAGTGAATGTGAGGTCACAGCAAGTGACCAAACACCACTGGAATGGCTTATCAGCACAATCAAGGGACTGAGGTCCATTCAGGAAATACTCTTTCTGGGTTGTGGTAAAAGAACCTGTTGGTCTTCTTGAGGCCTATATACCAAGTCTTCTCAAATCCCGATTTTATTACCAGTGATAGACAATGTTCATATGGGACTCCACATGATTATAGTCAACCTGCAGGTACAATTGGGGATTCTCTTCTTTCACCTCAAAAAGAAGCTGTGTTAGTAATAGATAGCCCAGAATGGGAAAGGGAAAAAAAGGAAGAGAGAAAAGAAAAGTGCCCAGAACTTACAGAGTCTCAACCCTAGAGACAAGTCAGACAATGATGCAATCATGTCAGATTTAGGAGGAGGAACTGAAGAGTTCACCAGGACCATGACAGCAGCTTCCGGGGCCACAGAGCCTGGGCGCCAGGAGCAGCCGGAAGGAGAGCAGCAGGAGGAGGGACAGAGGAGGCTCGTGTGCTGTGCTGTGGGCTCTGCAGTTTGGCACATCTGGGCCATCGCCATGTGCTGCCCCTTTCCACCTCTCCTAGCTTTGCAAAGCAGTTCAGTTCTGTAAGCCTTAGTTTCTTTATTAGCAAAGCTAGAATAATGTTAAGACTTTCTTTGTATTATATTAAATAGTATATGAAAAGTGCATGATTTATTGCCTAGCACATTTTTAGCACTCCTATAATAATAACAACAATGGCAATAATAATTAATGATCCATATAGAGACTTCCCTAAAATTCGCTTTTTTTTTTAAATTTTTAAAATATTTTTTGAGAGAAGGATGAACAGGGGAGGGACAGAGAGAGAGAGGAAGACAGAGCATCTGAAGTGGGCTCCACTCTGACAGCAGAGAAGTCAATGAACGGCTTGAACTCATGAACTGCAAGATCATGACCTGAGCCGAAGTCAGATGCTGAACCAATTGAGCCACTCAGATGCCCCTAAAATTTGATTTTCTAAGAAGAAAAGAGGAATGTCAATCATTGTTTAAGTACTTTAGGATAAGGAGTAGGGAAAAGGAAGAAATTGTATGAAGGAAGCCATTTTGGAAGATGGGAACAGTACTTTGATATTTAGGAGATAATTTATGAGAAACAGTATGTTAGAATATTGTGATGGGATCTTGAGTCAAAGATAGAATTTGTGAACTTTAATGTCTTGCAGGTAATTAATGTCTTGGGAGGAAGATTATAGTGATAAAAAACTGGAAGTCTGTTGCCAGAAAGTACCTAGGGATGTGAAAGATTATTCTACTGTTCCAAACGTGAAATGGTGGATGTAAGAAATGACCCCTGGCAAAAAAGAGATGGCCCGAAAATGCATTTCGAAAAAAGAAGATTTCCCAAAAGAATGTAAGAAGTAACGTTCTTGAAGATATTTTTTGACGCAACTATATTTATAAATGCAGTAGTTTCTTACTTTGCACAAACCGAACAAAAAATGTGTCAAACATTTGCACGAGGGATGCTAGGGCTTGGCCTCTTAATGCAGAGCAAGACAAAGCATCTGCTCTGAAGGAGCACATAAAAAAAAAAAGTCATTTTACACCCAACAGTGCATTGCTGTGTGAGCTATATTTGTCTGAAAAAGCCATAAATGCAACCGGACTAGAAATGGCATTTTCATGATTGGAAACATAATCTAACTTCATACTAATTTGGAAGTCTAGGGGCTCCTGGGTGGCTTAGTCAGTGAAGCGGCTGACTTCGGCTCAGGTCATGATCTCACGGTTCATGGGTTCGAGCCCCATGTCAGGCTCTGTGCTGACTGCCAGCTCAGAGCCTGGAGCCTGTTTCAGATTCTGTGTCTCCCTCTCTCTCTGACCCTCCCCTGTTCATGCTGTCTCTCTCTCAGAAATAAATAAATAAATAAAAAGAAAAATAATCATTTGGAAGTCTATATGTTAGCTGTTCTCTGATTTGGAAGTTTGTCAGAAAACAATGCAATTCTGATCTGACCACATATTTAAGGCATGAGGACATCCATCTGTAACAGTTGTTATTATTTTCGTCATAGAACATGAAACAAAATGTCTGTGAACAGAAGACACCGTATAGATACATGGTCATTTTGCTGTAAAAGACCATCTGCCTACCTCTGTACAACATGGTCAGAGAAGCATAAAATGAAGACCCAAATCCCTTTGTATTCTTGAAGACCAGATGCCTTATGACATGACGGATGGTAGGCAGAGCTCCACCCCAGTGTCTCTCCAGAGGGCAGACGTTAGGTACTGGCAGACGAACCAGCTGTCAGGATTTGGAAGCACCATGGCATTTTAGAATTTCATCTCTAAAATTTAGGATGAAGCTGAAAATTTCAGATTAGCAATTTTATGAGCTACCTTAGAAAGACAGTGGTATTGTAGAATAGGCAAACTGTAGCTGTTTGGTGTGTTACATTAGCTATGGCCGGTTCTTTAAAAATGCTGTATTCTTGAGTTTTGAAATAAGCTTAAAGCTCCTTTTCTTGGGAAATCGTGAATTTAGTGTTAAGCATAATCAGTGGGTCAGGAACTGAAGCGTGAGCCACTTGAATCCTGTGTCCGGATAGGGAATGCTCTGGAAACCTGGGCACTGGGAAGCAGAAACATGTTCCAAAGCACTTCCTCCCAAGGCAGAGGAATTTTATAATGCTCGACAGGGCATTGGGTGTAAAATGAAAATTAATAACAATGATTCTTTTTTCAGAGATGAGCCTCTCACTTTTGCTGAAGTATTTTAATATGCTGCCTGATTAGAGACAATATGAGAAATGAGCCTCTCCGATTCTCATTTTTGGCGAAAAGTCTTGGCTGGCTGTTGGGACAATCTGTTATTGCTGGCTATTGCTCTGGGGGTGAGTTAATGCCAGCTATTCAGATGCTCACTAAAATCTATATTCACGTGGAATGATGGTTTTCTGCTTCCAAGTGATCAGCTTGCCGGTTTTTTTGCAGCACAAGCAAAAAAGACTTCCTTTCTGCCCCTTGGCCTTGCGGGAGTTTTGGGCCTGCAGCTCATATTCTCTGTACTTGCTCAAGCTCGTTAGTCAGTTTACAGCCATCTGTCTTTATACCATTAACCCACTTGATTGGACACCATACTGTTGTTTTCTGTGTCTGTTCTGGTAAATTATGTGCATCCTGAGTTGTTCTAATGACATGCTGTTCTAATGACAGCTCCCTCCGAGGGGATCTGGGTAGAGAGTACCTCTGTGCGAATCTCACACTGTGGCAGATTTCACCGGAGGGGGTGGGGAGCAAAAGGGAGGATCGAATAAGGGCAATCCTTGGTTCTGCTATAGGAACAGTGAGACGGTGGAAAAATGCCATCTCTTACTGGCCATTGGGCATGGCTAGAATACAGGGAAGCAAAAGAGAACCAAATGGAGACTGAAGCACTTTTCCAGCCTTGGTAGAAAGCAATGCACCAAGGAGAATGACAACATGCAAACAATTAGCAGCGGGGGCCTGAGGTTCCTCCTCTTTCTTCAACTTGTCCCATTCCTGCCACATCCTGGATCATCTCCCTAAATTCTGCTCATGCTGCTTGAATAAGATAGAGATAAAGAGATAAAACCAGCCTGTGGTTCCCTGAAGGACTTTGCACAGTTTGAGAAGCAGGGTTCATACCCATCATAAGGAGAGAAGGCAGGATTCTGGAAGCAGAGCTAAAATCAGTTTTCCTGTTGCCTCTCCAGAATTCTCTGGCAGAATTTTAGGAAATTCTGGGAGTTGACAGTACCTCAAGATATTGCATGCTGTCTCAGGAGAGGAAGAAATGAAAGTGACAGTGGTTATATGTGAAGCAAGGAAGAGCTGTATCCTTTCTGTCATTTATTTATTTATTAAGAATTTAAATTATAAATATAGATTTATGGATATTTATTTTATCATATGGGTTTTAATCCAGTTGTATTATTGTTTATTTTATTGGTCAAATTTTTCTATTTTGGTCACGAGGAGCCCCTTCACATTGCTTCTGGCATCTAGGCTTATATTTTTCCCTCTCAAACCTTGGAATCTACCACTTCTCAAAGTAGTCCTGGTTCTCTTCATTGAAGAATGATATTTAAAAACCAACATTTGGGAGCTAGATAGGTTAGTTGCTATTAGGATGTCATTGCTTCTAGGGCCTCTCAGTGGACAAAGCTAGGAACTATATGCATGCATATCCACTCATGCATATATATGCATCTATATTTATTTCTGTAAAACATAGAATGTTTTATAAAAATATTAAAATTCAGTTTATACTGTTACTTTCATTCCAATCCAACACAAGAAAATCCTCCTGTCTTTTCTTATTTGTAACTGCCTCTCCTAATGGTAAGAAACTTGGCTTCCACTATTGACAATTTATTTACTTATTTGTTTAGTCCTAATATACATATAAGGTAGTTTCAGAATTGCTAACTCATGCCTCTGTGAGAAACACATTTACTGACTAGAATACTGGATTTGTATGTAGGGGTTTTTTGGTATGTTTGTTTTCAGGATTTAGGTTTATTTTGATAATACATTTTATTTCCTCAAATTTAGTTTTCAAGGTGACCTTCTCCAGTATGAGCTATAGGGAGATAATTATCACTCAAATAGATTTTTGGTGGTACAGGTTATCACTAGCGCACAGCAGTGTACAAACTGTTTGAAGATAACAGATACTTGTAATCTGAAAGAAAAAAATTCACCTAAGCTTGCTTATTTCATAATTAGAAGTAGACATTTTGGTATAACTTTATCATTTTCCTAGTATCAGCTCAAACATCAATATTTCTGTGAAGTTTCAGAGTAACATGCTAAATTAAATTAAGAGGGGAAGCCCATTCCATCACAGACATTTTAGATTTCAATTATAGAATTAATAAATCCAAATGACTCAAAGCTCACTGCAACTGTCCTGTTGAACATAACTTAGCTTCTTCAGAGGATTTCAAAATAGTGGCTATTACTCCATATTATGTCTGTGTATCTATATCTCTGTATAGTATGTGGTACCTTCCTATAAGTGTATAGAAAGTGTATAACCTCCAAAACTGATTTTTTCCAATTTCATATTTAGTGGTAATTATTCTTTTTTCTTTTTTTTTTTAAATTTTTTTTTATGTTTTATTTATTTCTAGGAGAGAGAGACAGCGTGAGCAGGGGAGGGTCAGAGAGAGAGGGAGTCACAGACCGAAAGAGGCTCCAGGCTCTGAGCTGGCAGTCAGCACAGAGCCCGACGCGGGGCTTGAACTCACGAACCGCGAGATCATGACCTAAGCGAAAGTCGGACGCTTAACCGACTAAGCCACCCAGGCGCCCCTAGTGGTAATTTTTCAAATCCAAAGGCTATACAAGCAGTTCTTTAAAATTCCATCAGAAAATTAAAATAAGAACACTTTGATATTTATACCTATTAGTATAGGAAACTTAAATAATGACAATGAATAAAAGTAATCCATTCATTCAGTGCATATTAATTGAGTCTCTGTTATATGACAGATGTTGAGAAAACAGTTGTAATTAAAACAGAGAAAAATTTCTTCCAGTGGAAGAAAGATGGGCAATAAACAAAATAAGTATGTTGTATCGTATTGGAAAATGACAAATGAGATGGAGAATAGAAAGCAAGAAAGGTGGGTTGAAAGTGTCAGGGTGTGATTAGATCAATTTAATTAGGATGGCCAGGGGAAGGTATTATTGAAAAAGTGACAATGAGGTAGACTTTAAAGGACAGGAGGGGAGAATCTGGGGGGACAGTCAGCACGCAGATCTCAAGGCATGCGGACATTCCAAAGGGCAGCACAGAGGTCAGGATGGCTGAAGGGGAATGGATTAGAGGGTATTTTAAGAGATGAGGATGGAAAGGTAATGAAGTGGGGTGCTGGGGGAAAAAAGTGAGAAGCAGGCTGGCAGTAGAGTGTCTGAAGCTAACACTGGGGCTGTAGCCTTTGTTTTGTTTGCAGAGGTGAGCACTGGAGGCTGTTGATCAGATGTGAGATGTGATCAAGATCTTGTCATTGCCAACTAACTATAACCCTTCCACAAACTCAGTTTCATGCAGCCTACTCTATGATAACCACCTCTTATCTTTTCAGTTTACTTTCTCTAGAAACCCAGCTTCAGTGATTCTTTGATCCTGCCAGGACCCTAATCCATTGATACCAGCTCCTTTCTTTTCTCCTTTATCCCTTGATATCTTCTCTCTACTTCTCAACCTGCTGAAATCCTATGATCGGTCAATCATTGTGACCATGCCATTGACTGCACCCATAATTCCCTTGCCTTTCTTTATTTTGTAGTTGTTTGGTAAAATCATCACCCGGGGTTAAATTTAGCTCCCCACAATTTACACCCGAAGTGGTATAGCTAAATGAGGCAGGACGGAAATCACATCTTCTAGGACTATCTTACTTTGATTTCATGACCATGAACCTCAGATACACCGGATGTCTCCAAGAAATCATACCAGGCTTTATATCCCCATGAATGCTCATTCTTGCTCCCACCCTCCTAGATGATTTATTACTTCCTTGCCTGGAACCTGCAACACATTCTCTTCATCTTTCCCTTCTTGCTTCCTGTATTACTAAAACATTTAGAAAATCAGAAGAGGGGTGCCTAGGTGGCTCACTTGGTTAACCCTCCAACTCTTGATTTCAGCTCAGGTCATGATCTCACAGTTTGTGGGTTTAAGCCCCACATTAGGCTCTGTGCTGACAGTGCATAGCCTGCTTGGGATTCTCTCTCTCTCTCTCTCTCTCTCTCTCTGCCTCTGCCCTGCTCACTCTTTTTCTTTCTCTCAAAAATAAATAAATAAACAACAAAAAAAGAAAATCAGAAGAGACCTTCTACAGACTTTCACACTCATCTACACACCATCAGTATCTGCCTGATATCTTGTGCTTTCTTGCCTGCAACAAGAAATAAACTTTAATGCTACTATCCAAAGCTTATTTCTCTACCTTGTGCACTGGATCCCATTTTTCACTGTTTATTTAAGCACATCACTCCTTTCATCCCGCAGTATCAATTCTTTTACTCCCTGGAACATAGTCATTAATATGTGGGTGTTCCTCTCATTAAAACAACAAAAACGAAAATAAAAAAAGAATAGTAAAAACATCTTCCTTCAACCCTAGTTCCATCACCAGTTCATTCCTTTGCTCTGCATTACAGCAAAATTCTGCAGAAATGTTGTCTCTGGTCATTGACTATAGTCTCTTTTAATTCTCTCTTAATTTATCTCCATCAAGGTTTCATCTTGACCAAAACTGCTATAATTGCTCTTGTCAAGGTCTTAAGGTCAACTTACCAAATCCCCTGCTCAATTCTTAGTCTTACATTACTTGACCTATCAGCAGTATTTGTTGCTTTTTTAAAAAAAAAAAAAAGTTTATTTATTTTTGAGAGCTAGAACATGAGCAGGGGAGGAGCAGAGAGAGAGGGAGACAGAATCTGAAGCAGGCTGCAGGCTCTTAGTTGTCAGCACAGAGCCCCCCATGCAGACCTCAAACCTATGAACCCGTGAGATCATGACCTGAGCTGAAGTTGGACACTCAACTGACTGAGCCACCCAGGAGCCCCTATCAACAGTGTTTGTTAACAGTCACTCCTTTCTTCACTGGCTTCCTAGACACCAAACTCACTTGACTTTCTTTTCACCTTATTTCTGGTTCCTCCTCAGCCTCCTTTGCTGGTTCCTTCACTGTTTGCTGCATCCTGATAATGGGGTGCCCAGAGGCTTGGCTCAGGATTCTTTGTTTTATTGATACTCATTTTCTTGGATCTTACCTAGTCTCATAGTTCTGAATACTCATATATCAACCACTTCCAAATTTATATCTCCAGCATAGACCATTCTCTTACCTCTCACTTCTGTCCATTAGAATATTACTTTCTCTGTATCTTGAAAATATATTCAGTATACGTAGAATCTGATCACTTACCATTAATTCTGTTACTGTCACCCTGGTCTATAGCCACCATTATTTCCCATTGAATTATCACAGTGGCCTCATAATTGGTCTTTCAGATTCAGCCCTCCTATATACTTTGTCAGCATGTTGGACAGTGGACAAAATGAGAATAGACACTATGAGGTACTAGGGTGAAAGCACGAAGGCTGAAGAGAAGTTAGATAGCAGTCGAGGTAGTGAGAAGTGGTCAGATTCTGGGCATATTTTGAAGGTTGATCAATAGGATTTGTTGATGAAAGAGGGTCAAGAATGCCTTCGAGGTTTTTGCCTGGAGCAATTGAGTGTGTGGAGTTTGGTGAAAGAAGGGGGCTTCTACACTACTAATAACTAAAATTGTCCAGTTTTTTTTGAGAATTAACATAGCCACTTGTATCATAAGCCTTTTAAATGCATACTTTTTGACCCACTGGTCTCATTTTGATTTTTTCAATAAAAGGAAAAGGCCCTTTTTATAAAAATGGTCATTATAATATTGTTTACAGTGGTATAAAAATAACATGGAAAATATGTACAATCTAACATTAAGTGAAAACATGAAATGATAGGTTCACTAATAGAATACTATGTAATATTAATGGAGGTGGATAAATCAAAATCAGAATTTACAGTAATAAATCAGTTATTATTCTAGGCCAGTGAGAAAATGAGCAATTCATTTTAAGTTCAAACATTCTTACTGTTTTCTGTTTTCCTGTTTATTTCTTGTTTGGAAGTTTCATAACTAAGACCAAATTTTCCTGTTTTAGTCTTTATGATGTGTGTGTTTGCATTCTGTGTATTCATAATTGTTCAAGCCAATAATCTAGGATTTTGCTTTGTCACAGTTTACCTGTAACCCATCAGCAAATCCTGTTGGCTCTACCTTGTAAAACAAATAATACTAAAGTAATTTCTCATCACCTTCACTGTTGCTACTCTGGTCTGAGTCACTGTCATCTCTTTCTTGAATTATCATGTACGTTTTAAATTCACCTCCCTGCTTCTGACTCTCTATAGCCTATTTTCTATACAATGGTACTTTATTTTTTTTTTAATGTTTTATTTATTTCTGAGAGAGAGAGAGAGAGAGACAGCATGAACAGGGGAGAGTAAGAGAGAGAGGCAGATACAGAATCTGAAACAGGCTCCGGGCTCTGAGCTAGCTGTCAGCACAGAGCCCGACGTGAGGCTTGAACTCACGAACTGTGAGATCATGATCCGAGCCCAAGTCGGACGCTTAACCGACTGAGCCGCCCAGGTGCCCCAATGGTACTTTAAAAATAACATCAAATCATGTCACTCCTCTGCTAAAAACCGTACAATAGCTTTCATCTTACTGAGGGTAAAAACCAAAGTCCTTAGTAGTTCATAAGATCCTATAGGATGTAGTCTCTGAAGATTGAACAACTACTCTTTCCTTTTTCCTTTTTGTTTCTGGCACACTGGACTTCAGACTGTTAATTGTTTATTTATTTATTATTTATTTTTTTTACCTTTTGACCCTTTTTATCCATGTCTCCTGCCCTTACCCACTGCCTCGGGGAATCACAACTCTGTGTTTTATATCTATGAGCTTTTTTTTTTAATTGTTTTGTTTTTTAAAGATTCCCCGTATAAAAGGGATTATATGGAGTTTGTCTTCCTCTGATTTTTTTTTTTTCACTTAGCTTAATGCCCTTGAAGTCCGTCTGCATTGTCACAAATGGCAAAATTTTATTCTTTTGTTATGGCTATACTATTCCATTCTATACCTACATACACCATAATTTCTTTAACTATTCATCCATTGATGGACACTTAGGTTGTTTCCATATCTCGGATGTTGTAAATACTGCGGCAGTGAACATGGACGTGTATATACCTTTTTCAGTCACTGTTTTCATTTTTCTTGGAGAAATACCCAGAAGTGGTCTTGCTGTCTCATATGATACTTCTATTTTTAATTTTTTGAGGAAACTACATAATATTTTCCAGAGTGGCTGCACCCATTTACATTCTAGCCAACAATGCACAAGATTTCCCTTTTCTCCACATCCTTGTCAATACTTGTTACTTCTTGTCTTTTTGATAGTAGTCATTCTAACAAGTTTGAGATGATATCTCATTATGTTTTTGATTTGCATTTGCCTGATGATTAATGATGTTGAACATATTTTTATGTACCTGTTAGCTGTTTGTATATCTTCTTTGGAAAAATACCTGTTTTAAATCTTCTGGCTATTTTTAATTGGATTTTTTTTTCTGTTGGTTGTATGAGTTCTTTTATATTTGGATATTAACCCTTATCAGACGTATGATTTGCAAATATTTTCTCCCATTCGTTAGGTTGCTTTTGATGGTTTCCTTTGCCGTGCTGATGCTTTTTAGTATGAGGTAGTTTCATATTTTTATTTTTACGTTTGTTGCTTTTGGTTTTGGTGGCATATTAAAAATATCAGTGTCCAGACCTATGTTAAGAAGCTTACTACCTATGTTTTCTTCTAGGAATATTATGGCTTCAGGTCTTACATTCAAGTCTTTAGTCTACTTTGCATCAATTCTTGTATTTTATGTCAGATAGTGGTTCTGTTTTATTCTTTTGCATGTGACTATACAATTTTCCCCACACCATTTGTTGGATTTTTTTTGTGGGTCCACACAAATTTTAGGATTATTCTACTTCTTTGAAAATGCCATTGTAATTTGGTAGGAATTGCATGGATTTCTTTGGGTAGTATGGACATTTTATCAATGATGATTCTTATAATCCAGGAGTATGGACTATCTTTTATTTGTGTCGTCTTCAATTTCTTTCATCAAAGTCTTGAAGTTTTCAGTCTGCAGGCCTTTCACATTCTTGGTTGATTTTTTTCATAGGAATTTTATTCGTTAAAATTTTTTTTTAATGTTTTATTTATTTCTGAGAGAGAGAAAGAGAGACAACATGAGCAGGGGAGGGTCAGAGAGAGAGGGAAACACAGAATCCAAAGCAGGCTCCAGGCTCTGAGCTGGCAGTCAGCACAGAGCCCGACACAGGACTTGAACCCACAAACCGTGAGATCATGACCTGAGCCAAGGCCGGATGCTTAACTGACTGAGCCACCCAGGCACCCTGAATTTTATTCTTTTTGGTGCAATTATAAATGGGATTATTTTCCTTATTCCTTTTTCTAACAGTTCTTTATTAATGTATAATAACACAGCAGAGTTTTGTGTACTGATTTTGTACCCTGAAACTTTACTAAATTCATTTATTGGTTCTAACAGTTTCTGATGCAGCCTTATTGTTTTCTATATATAATATCATGTCATCTGCAAATAGTGACAGTTTTACTTCTTCCTTTCCAATTTCTTTTTTTTTCCCAGTTGCTCTGGCTATGACTTCCAGTGCTATGTCGAATAAAAGTGGCATGAGTGGACATTGCTGTCTTTTTTCTAATTTTAAAATACAAACTTTTAGCTTTTCACTGTTGAGTATGATGTTAGCTACAGGCTTGTCATATATAGCCTTCATTATGTTGAAGTATGTTCCCTCTATACCTAAGTTTTTAGGAGTTTTTATCATAAATGGATGTTGAATTTTCTCAAGTGCTTTTTCTGCCTCTATTGACATGATGATATGATTGTTGTTCATATTTTTAAATGTATATCACATTGATTGATTTGTGGATGTTGAACTATCCATGCATTCCTGGAGTAAACCTCACTTGATCATGGTGTATGAACCGTTTAGTGTGTTGCTGAATTCAGTCTGCTAATATTTTGTTGAGGATTTTTACATCTATTATTTATAAGGGATATTGGGGTGTGATTTTCTTTTCTTTCATATCCTTGTCTGGTTTTGGTGTCAGGGTAATGCTGGCTTTGTAAAATGAGCTTGGAAAAGTTTCTTCCTCTTCTGTTTTTTGGAAGAGTTTACAAAGGATTGGTATTAATTCTTTCTTGAATATTTGGTAAAATTCATCAGTGAAGCTGTCTGGTTCTAGGCTTTTGTTTCTTGGGAAGTTTTTGATTACTAAGTCAATCTCCTTACTAGTTCTGTTCAGGTTTTCTATTTCAACATGACTCAGTCTTGGTTGGTTGTTTATTTCTAGGAATCTATCCATTTCTTCTGGGTTGTTCAGTTTATTGGCATATCACTATAATCTTTCATGATCCTTTGCATTTCTGTGGGATCAGTTGTCACATCTTCTTCATTTCTGATTTTATTAATTTGAATCCTCTCTCATCTCCCCCCACCTCCTTGGCGAGCCACGTCAGTTTCATTTATCTTTCAGAGAACCAGCTCTTAGTATCATTGATCTTTTTATCATCTTTTTAGTCTCTATTTTATTTATTTCTCCAGTCTTTGTTATTTCCTTTCTTCTCTAACTTTGGGCTTCATTTGTTCTTTTTCTACTTCCTTGAGATGTAAAGTTAGGTTTCTTACTTGAGATCTTTCTTATTTCTTGAGGTGGGCATTTGTTGCTATGAACTTCCTTCTTGGAACTGCTTTTGCTGCCTCCCACAAATTTTAGATATGTTAAATTTTAATTGTCATTTGTCTCAAGATATTTTAAATTTTCTGTTGATTTCTCTGACCCATTGCTTGTTCAGTGGCATATTGCATAATGTTTACATATTTGTGAATTTTCCAGTTTTCTTTGTGAAATTAATTTCTAGTTTCATACCATTATGTTTGGAAAAGATGCTTGACATAATTTCAATACTCTTAAATTTATTAAGACTTGTTTGTGGCCTATATTTTTTCCTGGAACTTTTCATGTGCACCTGGGAAGAATGTGTATTCTGCTACTTTTAGATGGACTGTTCTGTATCTAATAAGTCCATCTGGTCTAATGTGTTATTGAAGGCTTATTTTTATTTTTTATTTATTACATATATACATATGATTCTCAATAGTTAACATAAAGTGGAGTTTTGGCTTTAGGAGTACAATCCACTGATTCATCACTTACATATAATACTCAGTGCTCATCCCAACAAATGTCCTCCTAATGCTCATTACACATTTCCCCCCCGCCCCACCTCATCAACCCTCAGTTTGTTCTCTGTATTTAAAAATCTCTTATGGTATGCTTCCCTCTCTGATCTTATTTTTCCTTCCCTTCCCCTATGATCATCTTTTAAGTTTCTCAAATTACACAGATGAGTGAAATCAGGTGATATCTGTCTTTCTCTTATTTTGCTTAGGATAATGCCCTCCAGTTCCATTCATACTGTTGCAAATGGCAAGATTTCATTCTTTTTCATCATCGAGTAGTCTTCCATTATATTTGTGTACCACATATTCTTGGCCCATTTGTCACTTAATGAATATTTGGGTTCCTCCCATAATTTGGCTATTGTTGATAGCGTTGCTATAAACATTGGGGTACATGTGCCCCTTTGAATCAACATTTTTGTATTCTTTGGATAAATTCCTACTAGTGCGGTTGCTGGGTTGTAGGGTAGTTTTATTTTGAATTTTTGAGGAATTTCCACACTGTTTTCCAGAGTAGTTGCACCAGTTTGCATTCCCACCAACAGTGCAAGAGGGTTCCTCTTTTTCCACATCCTTGCCAACATCTGTTATTTCCTGAATAGTTAATTTTAGCCACTCTGACAGGTGTAAGGTGGTATCTCATCCTGATTTTGACTTGTATTTCCCTGATAATAAGCAATGTTGAGCATTTTTTCATGTGTCTGTTTGGAAGGGTTATTTTTAGAATTGATTTTCTATCTGGATGACTAATCCATTGATGTAAGTAGAATATTAAAATCCCCTAATACTATTGTATTGCTATCTGTTACTCCCTTTAGGTCTTTTAACAATTGTTATGTGTGTGTGTGTGTATATATATATATATATATATATATATATATATGTGCTTCTGTAATGAGTACATAAATATGTACAAATGTTATATCCTCTTGTTGAATTGATCCCTTTATCATTATGTAACACCTTTTTTGGTCTCTTATTGGAGTCTTTGCTTTAAGGTTTATTTTGACTAAGTATAGCTATTCTAACCTTATTTTAGTTTCCATTTTTTAGCATATCTTTTTCTATCATTAGACTTTAAGTCTGTGTGTCCCTACATCTAAGGTGAGTCTGTTATAGGCATCATAGAGATGGATCTTTTAAAAAACAAAACAAAACAAAACAAAACAAAAAAAACCCCAGTCCATTCAGCCACTCTATGTCTCCGGATTGGAGAACTTAGTTCATTTATGTTTAAAGTAATTATCAATAGGCATGTACTTATTGCCATTTTGTTAGTTGTTTACTGGTTGTCTTTATAGTTCCTGTCTATTCCTTTCTTTTCTTGGTACCTTCCTTTGGGTTTTGATCACTTTCTCTAGTGGTATACTTATACTCCTCTGTCTCTTTATCTTTTGTGTATTTGCTATACACTTTTCCATTGTGGCTATCATGAGCTTTAGCTTTTGTTTGTTTCCGTGTCTTCTTCAATTCTCCCCCCCCCCCCCCCCCCC